>NC_046375.1:29890937-30094570 GCF_011125445.2 Fundulus heteroclitus
CTTTTGTCCAGGGGTGACACTGAACAACTAGTCCATGCATTTGTTACTTCAAGGCTGGACTATTGTAATTCTATCAGGAAGTCCACAAAATGCAGTTCGAAGTCTTCAGCTGAGCTGAAAAATGCTGCAGCAAGAGTTCTGATGAAAATCAACAAGAGGGATCATATTTCTCCAATTTTAGCTTCCCTTCATTGGCTTCCTGTTAAATCAAGAATAGAATTTAAAATGATCCTTCTCACGTATAAAGCCTTTAATAATCAAGCTCCATCATATGTCAGAGCTCTGATTACCCCGTATTTTCCTAACAGAGCACTTCGCTCTCAGGCTGCAGGTCTGCTGGTGGTTCCTAGAGTCTCTAAAAGTAGAATGGGAGGCAGATCTTTTAGCTATCAGGCTCCTCTCCTGTGGAACCAACTCCCAGTTTTGGTCCGTGAGGCTGACACCCTGTCTACTTTTAGGACTATGTAACGTAAAGTAGGACCCAAGATTCGACACAGCACAGGTCAGTGGTTGGTAACAGGCTTTATTTAGAATGTTACGAGCGCGGCGCGTGGAGCGCGCAGCTAGCTCTCGAACCGGTTACCCCCTGAGACGGAGACAACAAGTTAGTGATCAGTTAGGGGGGAAAAAAAGGGCAAGAGAGGTAAGCTGAATCACTAACCTGTTAGAGGGTTTGCGAGCTTGGGGAACGGCTCGACAGGACGGGGTTTGCAGGGGTTGGAGCCGTTGAGCGGCTGGCGGTCCACTGGGGCCTTTGACCGGTGACTACCTGGGAGTAAAGTCCAGTGAGCCAAATCCAGGCAGAGGTACAAGGAGGGAAATCCAGAAGGCAGGTCCAGGTCCAATCCAAGGTCCAAAAAACTGGCAGAGACACAGACGTAAGGGGTTAGGCAGACTCGAAAAACTCACGGACAGACAGAGGTCAGGTTCACAGGTAGGCAATCCAAGGCGAAAGCAGATGCAGAAATCCAGGGACAGATCGGGTCAGGTTTCCAGATGTGGGCAGACAGAACAAGTTAAGGGATAAGGCAGTCCCGGTGGTTAAGGCGGAACAAGGTCAGGTACAAACTAGCAGGCAGAATAGGGAACGCTGGAAAGAACTCGATAGCAGGCTATGAGATGATCTGGCACTGGAAGCTGATTTGGACGGAGCTTATATGGAGGTGAAAACTGCTGAAGCCAGTCAAGGATAATTGCAAGCAGGGTGGAGAGGAGCAGGCGCTGAAAAATCAGCGCCAGTGCCAAAAACATCACAGACTAGGCTTAACACTTTCCTTTTTGACAAAGTTTATAGTTAGAGTGGCTTAGGTTAACCTGAGCCATTTCTATAGATATGCTGCTATAGGCTTAGGCTACTGGAGGACATCAGGGTCTATTTCTCTCACTCTGCAGAATTCTCCTACGGTTCTCCAATTGGTATTGCTTGTTGTAATTTCAGCTTTTAACTTTTTGTTCTCTGTCATTTTTTTCTTCATAGTAGGTGCACCTGGTCTGGCGTTCTGTTAGCAGAGACATCATCCAGGGAAGACAGATCACCCGCTATTACCATATAATGTAGAACAGATTCCTGGATCAATGTGTGCTTCTGTGCTTTTTTGTCTGTCTTGTTGTGTCTCTGCTCTCTCTTCTCTAACCCCCAGTCGGTCGAGGCCGATAACCATTCACACTGAGCCTGGTTCTGCTGGAGGTTTTTCCTTCCCGTTAAATTGGAGTTTTTCGTTCCACTGTCGCTTCATGCTTGCTCAGTATGAGGGATTGCTGCAAAGCCATGGACAATGCAGACAACTGTCCCTGTGGCTCTGTTCTCTTTCATGAGTGAATGTTGTCAAGACATGATACAACCCACTGGGTTTTCTTAGATAGGATTTTTTTTATTTTTACCAATCTGTATTATCTGATGCCATCTGCATAATCTGATTGAATTTGACTTTGGAAAGTGCCTTGAGATGACATGTATCATGAATTGGCGCTATATAAATAAAATTGAATTGGTGGGTGGAACTGGCACCCACTTTGATCTAGTAACACTGAGCGCTGATTAATAACAGGTTAGTGTTACAAGAAGGCCTAAGGCACAACTGGATTTGCAGATGGAAGAGAGAAGGCATAAGGTCACAGTTGTTCACCCTGATGATGCCTGGCTTCAACGAGAAGTTAGGTTTGTATCAAAAACACAATTGGGAAGGAGCTGAGGATTCCTGGGAGTGCTGATCCCTCCAACCTTAGGCCCCAGAAAACTCAGTAGCATTTGAACTTTCTGCACCGGATAAGGAGAGCAAACCTTGACCTTCAAGTGTCTAATGGCAGGATAGGGTGCATACTGAAAAGCTGAGTGGAAATCCTTCTGAGAGTGGGAAGGACAGCAGTACAAGATAATCGGGAGACTGGTTCCACCTAATCAAGACATTGCAATAAATAAATAAAAACACAACTTAATCAAATCTTATTAAATGGGTAAATATGAGTGCCAAAATCAACCATCGTTCGGCCTGTCTTTCAGTTGTATATAATCAGAATTGTAGTACATCAATGTAATGTTATAGTGTAAGAGTACACACATGGAAAAACTGTGTTCTTTCTCTGCACAGCCACCCACCTTATTGACCCATATCTCCACTTCATCATATATCAATAATACAATATAATATTTTTTTCAAAGGAATCTGAGAAAACAACAAATAATGTCAAAGCGATGTTTAGGTTTTAGCATTAATCCATAGTGTCACCTGCATTTTTATTATCTTCTTTCATTTGTCACTGTTGGAGTTCAAGATTTCATTGTGCTCTTTGGAATCCCTGCTTGATTTGTCACACACCGACAGTGACAATTAAAGATCCCCCATCTAATTAGACTGTCAGAAAGCATGTATTCAAATCATCCAGCAAGTATCCCTTGCTTAATGACAGACTTTGTTGTAATTTTCCAGTGGTTTGACATGGTGTGTGCAGGGTAGATCTCATGGGAGGCACCAGACCGGATGCTGATTGTTACCTTGTTTGTGTGTTTCTTCATGTGTGCCTTCCTCTCTATGATGTCTGTTCAAACTTAATTTCAAACTAATTTCATGAATAAATGCTACTTCCCAGTTTCAAATAAAGACAAACTAATACACAGAGACTCTTTTACAATCATCTATAGGTGTTTACAACATTTTCACATAATGTCACTGTCAGGTACTGATTACTGAGCCTGAATTCAGCCACACACAGAGCTTCGTTTTAAGAGTTTTATTGAAGGAGATGAGTGGTGGAAAGGTAACCAGTAGACTGTACCAGATGGCAGCAGAGTGATGTTGACCGTGGCTGGAGCAGGAGAACGTAGTGGAGCCGAAGCCGGGGGACTTGAGGGAACGCAGGCAGGAAGGCAGAGACGAGGCTGGCTGGAGATGGGAGCACACGATGTGGGACGAAGGACGCTGGGAGATGTGAGGCATGAGCAGACGTGGGAAGGATGTTGACGAACCAGCAGTGAAAGCAGAAATGAGAGGAGTTTATGTAGGAGGTTGAACAGGTGGAATGAGTCCAGACTTGATTATTGCAGCAGGTGAAACTGATCCAGCATGGAGTGAAGCAGGGGAGAGAGGGTAGTGGAAGGCTCCGGAACTGTCCATGGTGCAGCAGGAGAACTGCATCCTGACATCACCCCCCCCTCAAGGCCGAATCCCAGGCGGCCTAAACAAAACACCAGTTCAAAAACAGGAACACCCATCCCGGGTGGGCGGAGGGAGGACAGGACGGGGGGTCAGACTCCAACAAAAGGTGCCGGGAGAACAGAAACATCTTGAAGCGCGCTGAAACTCAAAAACATCTTGAAGCGCGCTGAAACTCAAAAACTTCTTGAAGCGCGCTGAAACTCAAAAACTTCTTGAAGCGCGCTGAAACTCAAAAACTTCTTGAAGCGCGCTGAAACTCAAAAACTTCTTGAAGCAGCGTGGAACTCGGGGAACTTGAGAGCGTGGAACTCGGGGAACTTGAGAGCGTGGAACTCGGGGAACTTGAGAGCGTGGAACTCGGGGAACTTGAGAGCGTGGAACTCGGGGAACTTGAGAGCGTGGAACTCGGGGAACTTGAGAGCGTGGAACTCGGGGAACTTGAGAGCGTGGAACTCGAGAGCGTGGAACTCGGGGAACTTGAGAGCGACGGCTCTTGAACGGCGGCTTGGGAGCGACGCCTCTTGAACGGCGGCTTGGGAGCAACGCCTCTTGAACGGCGGCTTGGGAGCAACGCCTCTTGAACGGCGGCTTGGGAGCAACGCCTCTTGAACGGCGGCTTGGGAGCAACGCCTCTTGAACGGCGGCTTGGGAGCAATGGAGGACGTCCTGGGCGCGGCAGGCGACGGAGCAGCAGAGTCCTCGGCAGGCTCCGTGGAGGACGACCTGGGCGCGGCAGGCGGCGGAGCAGGAGAGTCCTCGGCAGGCTCCGTGGAGGACGACCTGGGCGCGGCAGGCGGCGGAGCAGGAGAGTCCTCGGCAGGCTCCGTGGAGGATGGCCTGGGCGCGGCAGGCGGCGAAGCAGGGTCAGCCGGCGGCAGAGCAGTAGAAACTCAGGCGGCGGGCGTCGCGGTGGGCGACCCCGGCGAGGCGCAGTCATCGGGCGGCGAAACGGCAGGGTCTTTGGTGGTGGTCGTCGCGGAGGGCGGCCCCGGCGTGGCTGGAACAGAGGCGGGCGTTGCGGTGGGCGACCTCGTCGTGGCTGGGTCTGCTGGCAGAGAGGCAGGAGGATCTCAGGTAGCTGGCAGTGGAGCTTTGCCCTTATTCTCCTGTCATGGAACTCCACTGAAGGAACCTCGGAGAGTTCTGAAGCTGAGAGTGGAGGAGGGTCCTCTTGGACCGCCTCACAGGACCTTGGAGCTTTGACTGGAGGGAGATTCCCCTGGTCCGCCTCAGAGCACTCTGGAGCCTTGGCTGGAGGCGAGTTCCCCTGGACCGCCTCTCTGGACTGGAGAGCTGGCACTGGAGGCGGGTTCCCCTGGACCGCCTCTCTGGACTCTGGAGGCTTGACCGGAGGCGGGTCCCCCTGGACCGCCTCGGAGGACTCTGGAGGCTTGACCGGAGGCGGGTCCCCCTGGACCGCCTCGGAGGACTCGGGAACGTAGACTGGAGGCGGGTCCTCCTGGACCGCCTCGCTGGACTCGGGAGCGTAGACTGGAGGCGGGTCCTCCTGGACCGCCTCGCTGGACTCGGGAGCGTAGACTGGAGGCGGGTCCTCCTGGACCGCCTCGCTGGACTCGGGAGCGTAGACTGGAGGCGGGTCCTCCTGGACCGCCTCGCTGGACTCGGGAGCGTAGACTGGAGGCGGGTCCACCTGGACCCCCTCGCTGGACTCGGGAGCGTAGACTGGAGGCGGGTCCACCTGGACCCCCTCGCTGGACTCGGGAGCGTAGACTGGAGGCGGGTCCACCTGGACCCCCTCGCTGGACTCGGGAGCGTAGACTGGAGGCGGGTCCTCCAGGACCGCCTCGCTGGACTCGGGAGCGTAGACTGGAGGCGGATCCACCTGGACCCCCTCGCTGGACTCGGGAGCGTAGACTGGAGGCGGGTCCACCTGGACCCCCTCGCTGGACTCGGGAGCGTAGACTGGAGGCGGGTCCACCTGGACCGCCTCGCTGGACTCGGGAGCGTAGACTGGAGGCGGATCCACCTGGACCCCCTCGCTGGACTCGGGAGCGTAGACTGGAGGCGGGTCCACCTGGACCGCCTCGCTGGACTCGGGAGCGTAGACTGGAGGCGGATCCACCTGGACCGCCTCGCTGGACTCGGGAGCGTAGACTGGAAGCGGGTCCACCGGGACCCCCTTGCGGGACTGCAGGACTTCAGCTTGAGGGTGGTCTTTTCTCTCGACGGCCGGCGGCTCTTTTCTCTCGTCAGCCAGCGGGAAGTCAGTGAAGACCGGCAGCGGCGAGATGTGTGCACCCACGGAGGCCTCGGGCTGAGGCACGGCAGCACCATCGGAGGCCTCGGGCTGAGGCACAGCAGCACCATCGGAGGCCTCGGGCTGAGGCACAGCAGCACCATCGGAGGCCTCGGGCTGAGGCACAGCAGCACCATCGGAGGCCTCGGGCTGAGGCACAGCAGCACCATCGGAGGCCTCGGGCTGAGGCACAGCAGCACCATCGGAGGCCTCGGGCTGAGGCACAGCAGCTCCCTCGGAGGCCTCGGGCTGAGGCACAGCAGCACCATCGGAGGCCTCGAGCTGTCCTTTCTTCCCGGCAGCCGGCAAGTCCTCTCTCTCAGCGGCCGGCGGGTCTTTCTTCTCGGCGGCCGGCGGGACGTCAGCGAAAACTGCCGGTGGCGAGATGTGCGCACCCACGCAGGCTTTGGCCGTGGCGTGCGCAGCAGGAATCTCAGCTATAGCCAGCTGAGCGGAGGTTGCGTTGGCCGGCTGAGCGGAGGTTGCGTCGGCCGGCTGAGCGGAGGTTGCGTCGGCCGGCTGAGCGGGGCTTGCGTCGGCCGGCTGAGCGGGGCTTGCGTCGACCGGCTGAGCGGGGCTTGCGTCGGCCGGCGGGGCTTTTCTCTCGTCGGCCGGCGGGGCTTTTCTCTCGTCGGCAGGCGGGTCCTTTCTCACGTTGGCTGGCGGCGGCAAGATGTGCGCACCCACGCAGGCTTTGGCCGTGGCGTGCGCAGCGGGAACTCCCAGCGTGACCAGCGAAGCAGGAGCCTCAACTATAGCCGGCAGAGTGGAGCTTTCGGCGGCCGGCAGAGCGGAGCTTTCGGCGGATGCGCGCACACCCACGTAGGCTTGGGCCGTGGCGTGTGCGGTGGGAACCTCTGCGGTGGTTGGTGAGGCGGTGTGCACCCCGGCCTCGTAGGCTGTGGGAGTTTCGTCAGGGGCGGACCAACATGGGAGAAGGTCGTCCCTGTCCCCGTAGAAAAAGTCCCACAGCTGATCTTCATGAATGCGGGGTGCTCTAGCCAGACTCCACTGAGCGGCGGCATCTGCACTCGGCCGACTCACCGGGGAAAAGGAGGTAACGTCGGCTGCAGTTGGTGCAGCTTCAGCGGAGATGTCAGGCTTGGCCTCGGGAGAAATCTTGGGGCGCCGCGTCCGGCGTCTGCGCCGGGAGGGGCCGGGCAGCGATGTAGAGACTGCTGCTGACGGTGGGGCATCGGGAGCAGCAGCAGAGACAGTAGTGGCAACAGTTGCTGGAGCGGCGGGAACAGCCGAGACAGGAGCTGCAGCAGCGGCGGAGACAGCTGAGACAGGTGCTGCAGCAGCGGCGGAGACAGCCGAGGCAGGAGCTGCAGCAGCGGCGGAGACAGCCGAGGCAGGAGCTGCAGCAGCGGCGGAGACAGCTGAGACAGGTGCTGCAGCAGCGGCGGAGACAGCTGAGACAGGTGCTGCAGCAGCGGCGGAGACAACCGAGACAGGTGCTGCAGCAGCGGCGGAGACAGCCGAGGCAGGAGCTGCAGCAGCGGCGGACAGGCTGGCCAACTGAGGTCTGGTTGGGGGTGGTCTGTGGAGAATCTGGGCGTAGGCAGCCTGCTTAATCCACTCGATCTCCTCCGCTAGCCCAGTGATTCCAAGTACAGACAACACAGTGGTTTGATCCTTATAAAGGTTCCACAGGCTCTCCGCCGTGTCAACCCGCACCCAGGGCGGGTCAACGGTGGGTAAAGTGTCCAGAAGCTTCCTCAGATCCAGGAACATGGTTTCAGCCAAGGAGCTCAGATGGGAGGCAGGCACTGGACTCTGTGTGGGCGACAGGCTCATTCTGGCTGGTTCGTACTGTCAGGTACTGATTACTGAGCCTGAATTCAGCCACACACAGAGCTTCGTTTTAAGAGTTTTATTGAAGGAGATGAGTGGTGGAAAGGTAACCAGTAGACTGTACCAGATGGCAGCAGAGTGATGTTGACCGTGGCTGGAGCAGGAGAACGTAGTGGAGCCGAAGCCGGGGGACTTGAGGGAACGCAGGCAGGAAGGCAGAGACGAGGCTGGCTGGCTGGAGATGGGAGCACACGATGTGGGACGAAGGACGCTGGGAGATGTGAGGCATGAGCAGACGTGGGAAGGACGTTGACGAACCAGCAGTGAAAGCAGAAATGAGAGGAGTTTATGTAGGAGGTTGAACAGGTGGAATGAGTCCAGACTTGATTATTGCAGCAGGTGAAACTGATCCAGCATGGAGTGAAGCAGGGGAGAGAGGGTAGTGGAAGGCTCCGGAACTGTCCATGGTGCAGCAGGAGAACTGCATCCTGACAGTCACATTTGTAAAATAATGGTCTGAGTCTTTTTTCAATCGCACAAAATAATCTGGCAATAATAAGTTTTTCGGCAAAAAGATATTTATTGGCAAAAACAAAATTACTTAGGCCATTATTTTAGGAAGGTGATGATAAATAGTATTGCCATTATTATTGAAATCTTTTGCAAATTAGTTCCCTTGTTGACATCTTCATTTTAGGCTTGCCCATGATCTTTGTACAACTCCTATTTTATTAAAGGACATAACCACTTATGGGTAATGTTGTGAGAATTAGTGTCTGAATTCAAGTATTTGGGAGTGTGGGTAGATAGGTGTTATACATGATAAACTCTCATTAAACATTCGGAAACAAAATGCAGAAAAGTTATAAATTTAATGAAAGCATTGGCAGGAAGTGACTGGGGTGCAGATACTCAATCATTCTTAAATATCTACAGGACTCTAATCAACTATAGATTAAGGTTGTATTGTGTATGAAGCAGCAGCTTATTCAACATTACAAACAATAGACAGATTACAATACAGGACATAAAAGGGTATGTTCAGGAGCAATAAAGACCACTCCCATAAATTCATTATTAATAAAAAAATGGTGATAGAAATGAGAAAAGAATGGAAATTAAATAAAATAAGGGTTAAAACAAGTGTATACTTACCTAGAGATTTACATGGATGGCTGAAAGAATGTAAAAGTGTGTGTAGGAATAGGGATGTAAGTATACCAGAGTTTCAATTATAAATTTCTAAACGGCTTTCAGATTACTTAATGGTTTTCAGAGCAGAGATGGTCGCAGTCACAAGTTTGCAGTGAGTGGAGTAGGTCAGACCAAATGAGGTGGTGGTGTGCACAGATTTAAATACAGCAATTGAAAGTATTCAGTCAAAAGGAAACAATAGGAAGGATCTTATATTAGAAATTCATCACAGTTTGTTTAGACTGAACAGGGGTGATCTGGATATACAATTTTGTTGGGTGCTAGCACATGAGGGGGTAAACAGAAATTAAATGGCTGATAAACTGGCTAATTTGGGAAAAATGAGGGTAAAGCAATAATCAAAAGAAAAGAATTAGAAATTTGAGAAGGGGATAAAGAAGATATTTATAATGTTACTCATGTCACTCATATACATACATAATATTAAACTGAAAAAAAAAATTTGTTTGTGGAAGTCATCAAGTTACATATTCTTGTACAGTAGGTGGCGTTATGCTCCCTTGAAGCTGTTCGCAATCTGCCAATAAAGAAAAAGAACGGGATGCATATGCCAAAATAATATTTGATATTTTTCGGTTCATGATCACATTCATCAAGAATTATGAAGCTGCCTCAAGCCAAATGAAAGCTTTCCGCTGTGTGGGACCATGTTGATTTCATGTCGGAAAATAAGATGTTTGTTTTAATTTCCTTGTTTCATGTTTTTCCTCTCAGAGTTTCCACTTGATCTATCTGAATTGAAATTAATTTCAAAGTAAGCCTTAGTTTACTGTTCATGTTATTTTCTGCAGGTTAAATGTTGCATTTGTTCAACAAAACTTTCGTATTTAAACAAAAGCACCTCCTCAATGCTGAGACATTATAGGGCTAAGCACGAGAATGAAGTCCTAGATACGTCGATGATAAACTCAGGTATACAGCCATTTTATAACTTGCAGTTGTTTTATTGATCATTCCTATTAATTAATTAATTAATTAATTAATTAATTAATTTATTTATTTATTTATTTATTTATCTCATTTTAACCATTAAGCTTCCAGGAAGCAGATGCTGGATGAGGCTCTGCTGAATTTCCACTTGAAGGACTGCCAGCCCCTCAGAATTGTGAAGAGGGAAGGGTTCAGGGAACTGGTCTAGGTCCTTCAGCCCTCATATGTTTTGCCATCCAGAAAGGTTTGTGTGGAAATTATCTAAACTATTTAATATTTAATTTAAATATATTTAATTGTGAGGGTCAAAGGTCATTCCAAAGATGAAAATGCTCTGTCTTGCACTAGAGCGTAATGCTTCAACCTTGCTCACACAGGCAGCCATACACCTACATGAACATCTGAAGCATCGAGTCACAGACACTGCTTTCAATCTTGCGTGTCTGTGGCAACACTTCTAGACCCCAGATTTAAATCACTCAGGTACCACAGTTCCTCCAAGTGCAATGAGGCCATCAATAGACTCCGGTCAGAATGTGCATCTGTACTCTGAAGCACAAATGAGCCCCAGCCGGGACATTCTTCACAACAGCTGTCTGCCCCCACTTCAGGCATGTTATTGAGCATTATTTGTAAATCATGTACTAAAATGCCAATTTCTTTTTTTTCGATAACATTTAGCAACATCTTGACATCAAAGTGAGCAGGCAGACCAAGTGCCACAGCTGATGTCATCCAGGAGGTGCACAAATACCTGGCAGATGGCACTATTGAGATATCGGAACAACCAAAAGACAACCTATCCAAACCTCTTCCACCTTTCATTACAATTTCTCTGCACTCCAGCCTCATCGGTGCTTTGTGAGTGGGTATTATCAATAGTATTATTAGGCGCCTGCCATAGCGTTTGCAATGAGGAGGCAGTGCTGTGCTTCGCACAGCACTGCCTCCAATGCAAATGCATGGAGGCACCCATTACTATGCACCTCTAAACGCGTCTCTATCTTATTAATATTCTTAATTGTTTGACGCTTAATGCGGCCCGAACCGTAGCGTGCACCCCCACAATATAGGTATCAGAACGTGCGGTTCGGTCGGGAATAGTGTGCTACTACTTTTATTGGGGTTTTGAGTTACCATGGCAACAAAATTAGCGAAAAACGAACCCTCAAAAAACCAATAATAATCAATGGAGTCGGGTAGAAAGAAAGCCTCAAAAAAGCCTCCAAATGACCATTTTCAACGCTGTACTGTGTCGTCATGGTTTCACCTACGAACACCGTTTAACTTCCAGTTTGTAGATATATCTGTGAACTACTCAGAAGTGAAAACGGGATGTGGATATCTTTTATCGTCTCCTCACAGTTACTCCTCAAAACTCATGTCCAAAAATCAGCGAAATCATCGTTTACAATGAAAGTCAATGACGGAATTCTCCAACCGCTAGAGTGGCCCACTCTAGCTTTTTTAAAGATTTCAAAACTCCGAACAACTTGACCTTACTCGCTCAATTTTCACTCTATGTAGACAAATTATACATCAAAACGTAGGTATTTTTGTCAGGATTCGGGAAATGTAACCCTCATTGGTGTGGCATTTATAGATTTTTCGCAAATCACCTCAGACCGACACAAACCCGAAACCTCCTCCATTCATTTCCTATGGAGCGGTTTTGAAAAATGACATCTAAAAATCCAAAACATCACATGTTTTCGCATCGTGGCTACTCCTAAACCGTTTTATGTACAGACATGAGACTTTCACACATGAATGTCCCAACCCTTCTGGCACTCAAGAAAAATGAATTTTGTGGATAACTGTTACGGTTTTTCCACAGGAACAATTTGTTCGGGAGTAGCGAATGTGCAAAATCCTGAAATCGCTTTGGAGCTGCATTTTCCCACATCATCCACTTTTTTACATCGTCGCTGTGCCTACACCGATTTTTGTAAAAATATGAAAATGAGCTACATGGTCATCAAAAGCCTGCTGATACTCGCAGTGAAAGAATTATTTTGATATCTCTTATACTTTTTTAGCCAGAGCGATTTGTTCGGGACCATTTTCAGAGGATTTCTGAAATTTCATAAAAATGTCCTTTAGATCATAATTTTTTACGCCTTTATTAAACTTTTTCCAGCAAAAACCGATAGCAAGTCTTCTTCCCCTATCCGTTACGAAATAAACACAGAAAAAATTACGTCTCTACCATTTACGGTTCCGGAGAAATCGTGCGATGTTCGAGGCAAAGTTCTCCATTATAATCCAATAGGCAGACTTGGACACAAAGTGTCTGCACTTCTTTAGACTGGCCCGCTGCAGCTGTGTCAGTGAGTTTCCATGACGACGGAACTCTGAGGGCCAGTGGGAGACGTTCCATTGAGATAGAATGGCAACTTTTGACGCCCGCTGAAGCGGCTGTGATTAATGTAGAAATCTGAAATTCGCACAGTCACTTCCTCTTAACATTTTAAAATTTTCATGTGACTTTCAGCCATGTGTCAGTTTACTGTCCCATTTTGGATTTTACATGCTTTCCTATTGGGTCTTTGCTTCCAACAGGACCTGGCATGATGCCTAGACACGACCCACTTGGCCAATACAGCACCACCCACATGTGGGAAATGGCACTACACACCATGTTGGTCAAATGTTGAGTTCTGGGCCCAGATGTGGTGAGGCTGAGTTGCTAAAGGAGACCAATCTGACCAATGAACTTTGGTCACGTTTGGTGACATTAAGTATTGGCACCCCTATTTGAGGCACTTCCCAGTACAGGATTTGGACCAAACTAACAGAGTACACTCACCCAGTGATCCCAAACACAACCATGTTAGCGGCTAACGGTTAGCATGTTGCTAACTGGAAGTAGCTCTAGGAAGGTCTCACCAACTTCTGCTTTACAGAGTCTGTTCTTACTTTAGAGAGAAACCTCCACAATAAATTTGGGCTACGTCGCATAAAGCATCCCAAAGTTATGAGGTATCAAACATCCAATGCTTTTCAATGGGGGACCAAACCCCTTATGGTCCCAATAATGCATACCCTTATATGGTGCTACAATATAGCTCAGAGGGAGAGTGCAGGCTTAGCATGCAAGAGGTTGTGGGATCGATTCCCGGTGTGGGAGACTAAGAGTTTTGTATTATAATCCCCACAGTGTGTATATTAAAACATGTGTGCTGATCCCATAAAGTATTTTTTTGTACCATCAGCCATTTTGAGTTACCATGGCAACGTTACAAACAACGTTTTTTCTCCCTATTTGAGGCTCATCCCAGTACAGGATTTGGACCAGACTAACAGAGTACACTCACCCAGTGATACCATACACAACCATGTAAGCGGCTAACGGTTAGCATGTTGCTAACCGGAAGTAGCTATAAGAAGCTTGTACAAACTCCTGCTTGACAGATTTGGTGAATTTTAGCATTTTCTCCCTTTTTAGGCACTTCTCAGTACAGGATTTCAACCAAACTAACAGAGTAACATCACCCGCTGATACTGAACACAACCATGCTAGCGGCTAACCGTTAGCATGTTGCTAACCAGAAGTAGCTTTGGGAAGGTCCTACCAACTGCTGCTTAGCCAGGGTTCTTCTGCCTTTACAGACAGAGAGAGGGCTGCAGCTGTCAGTGAGTCTCCATGACAACGCTGCTAGCAAGAGGCTCCTAGGAGGTCCATTGACTTAACATGGCACCTTTCAACGGCCGCTGCGGGGGCTGTGAAGGCCGTAGGAAGCTTAAATTCGCAGTGTTGCTTCCTGTTGCTATTTCTGACGGCACGGTACGCACCAAGTGGCAGGCGCCTTGCTAAATTTCTTCAGAAATTTTTCTAGTTGTGTATACTATGTCATCAAACCAGTGTCAGTTGAGTCTGTCAACTAGGTTGCTTGTAGGGTACAGGAGTCAGTATTCAGTGAAACAGTATCAATACAGTTTGGCAATGTGTTAAAACACTCCATGAGGCCTCATCTACCCAGCACCAGCAAACAACAGAATCCCTCAGGAATCCTTCCTTCAGGACAATACACACAAGCACTAGCAAGTAAACTGGTGAGGGCTGGCCAAGGACTGGTCCCAGGGACAACATAGGAACAAACCAAGGGAAACCGTTGGAGCAATCAACACATGCAGGAAGGTAAACAAGATAAGACTGGCAGAGAGTCACTGAGGGAGGCAGGTATAAATAGGGATAGTGACAGGTGAGCAGAGTTTGCTCTAATTAGTGCGGCAGGTGGAGCTGATCAAGTGCAGAGTGGTGGCTGGTAGATGACTGAGGTGATTGGGTGGTGACTGGTGGCAGTTGGCTGAGAGGAGTGGAACATAATCAGTACAGAAAAGTCCAAACAAACACCTAAATCATGACAATACTGACCTATCAATGTTTCAAAAGTCAATTTCTTACTTTGTTTAATGTCCAGCCTTAAAATCAGATACTTATTTTTGTTTTGTTTAAGTTGCCCCAAAGTAAACACGAATATGTGTCTAAATCAGATAATCTTGAAGCGAAATAACAACAGCTAAAACAGCCAGAAATTCTGCTGTGATCTTCTGAAACTAAGTCCCAGTCATGTCTTAGCCATAGCTGCACAGTCTAATGCATTTCTTACCAACAATATCCAAATACAGTCACATTCCATAAATGAGAATATTACCGAAACATTCATTTATTTGAATAAATCAATTCAAAAAGTGAAGCACATTATATTGACGAAGCCCACACAGACTGATGTTTTCAAGACTTTATGTCTATTAATTATGATTGTTTTCTGCCTACAGCTTAAAAAAAACTCGACTCTTAAGATTAGGTCATCAGACCAATAGTAAAAAAAATAACATTTTAATACAAAAAATTGGGCTTAATGAAAAGTATCTTTAATACTATCTTCAAGGTTTTTCTTTTCAAAAGGTACTTTTAATCTGACAAACACGCCTCATCGGAACATTTATTTTTTTATTGAATATGAATGTGCCCTCAGATGTTGGTTAAAGTTGAGACAGGCATTAAGTTCCAAATTATGCACAGGCACCCCAAGTCTAATATTGTGAGAAAAGCAGATATCAGAGCAATCCTGTACATCAGTGGTAATTTTGACAGCTTGTTTTAACTTAGTCAGACTTAGTTGTTGTTAATTCAGTTTTAGCTCCATTTCAGTCACATATGGTCATGATTGTCTGGTTTTAACTTTGTTTATCAGTTTGTCAGAATGCAGCGGGAAGCACCGTGCAGTTCTTCTTCTTCTTCTTTTTCTTGTTTTATGGCGGTTGGCAAGCAACTTAATGATGTGCATTACCGCCATCTACTAAAGTGGAGTGTGGGTCAGGATGCTATGTATATATTGACCGTGCAGTTTTCTGCCGGTGCTGCCTTTCCTGCTCTCTCCACAGGTGATTTGAGTTGGCTGGTGGGCGTGGTACTCACCTGCAGCTCGTTGAGTTGCGTGCAGCGGCACTATAAGAACTGCGCCTTGACAGCTGGAGGATGCCAGATTGTAAAACCTGTTTAGTATGCCACAACGGCCCCTGGTTAGTTAAACTGGCCAGCTTCATTCTAAAGATTTTTGTCTCCTGTGTCCCAGATTCCCTCTCGCTCTGGACCGTGTGCTCAACTATTGACTCTGACGTCCGAAGACGAGCAGCTCGGGCCATACTCCTCCGTGTCCTGTCCCTTGCATTCCTCGTGCTGAGGAACATCCAACGCTCCTTGAGTTCGCCTCACCAGGCAGAGGATTTCTTCAGATCGCCCTGGTTTCCCCCAGCTGTCAGCAGACCACCCATTGCGCCGCCGCTGCGCGCTCAATACGGATACCACCTAATTTTAGTTTTCTTTGTCTCCATCTAAAAAACAAACTCCTCATCTTCATCACAGTGAGAGGTATTCTGCTGATGTTTACTGCTGCCCCACACTCTGTTTAATACATTCCCACATGCTGGCTGTTTTCTTCCTTGTGTTGACCTCCTTCATATTGCTCCAAGAATATCTAGCTGTAGATTGCAGGAAGAATCGAGACAGGAGTCATGTGATCCCCATCTCTTGCTGGACACAGAGGCTCCATCCAAATACTCTTAATAGTAGCTCTTAGCTCTTCTTTGTTGAGCTTTCATGAGGTCAACAGCAAGAACTCTACTGTTGCAAAAATCTGCTGTGCAGATTTTGGCTAAAGAGTTCTTACAGGACAAGGGTATTCGGATGGACCCAGACAGTAATTCACTTCCTACTGCTTAGGTTGCAGCTGTCTCATTGGTGAACTCTCCAGGGTGCACCTTCTCTCTCACCCAATGATATCTTGAGATGGTGACAAATGAATTTACTTAGCAGGAAGAGGAAATGTACCCCAAGGCATTGGTTAGAAAGTGGATGGATGAATTTAATTTTCATTAAATAATTTACCCTGTTTTTATGTTTTGTAAAACAATATATATACAGAATTTCAGCCTTAGATCAAATCTCTGAAATTACTTTTTTTACACAAATAAGTCTATTGACGAAATATTTCCACCAAAGCTTGAGTAAAAAGAATAAATAAAAGTGAACAAATCTAGGTAGTTACTGTATTTAGGATTCAGGATATGTTTTCGGTCTGTCTGCCTTGTCTTCCGTGTTTTTTCAGGTAATGTCCCCCCAATAAACACCAGTTTGTCTAGACATAATTTACAGTTCATCAATCTTTTAGACTCCTTAGAACACCATCCATTCTGCTCTGATCATCTTAACTTTTGTTTGCATGAAATCATTTCTGCTACATTACAGCTCAGATTCTTTCATTACTTTCCACCAGACTGGCTGTGCCCTGAGGGATAAAAGCCTGGCAGCAACAGCCCATTCCAGATTCACCGTGTGCTTTAAAATTGATAAGTGAATCAGAACAGCATTACTTATTAATTATTAATTCCACAATGTGATGGAGAGAAGAGAAACCACTCAATCAAAATAACTTAAATGAAACAAAATGACTGTGTGTTCTGCAAAGGTGCAGCAGAATGGCAGCTGCATGCCGATAGGCCATTTTCCAGCATTAGTAACTTGTAATGAAATGATGCTCCCAGCATGCCACTCTGCTCACTTGTCTCCTAATGGCCTACTGGATCAGTTAAACATAACGATCAGGGTTTCTCTGTGACTTGTCCACCTTAGCAACCACCTTTAAAAAAAAAAAAAAGATGCTACTGCACTTTGTCACCTGGATTTTGTTTTGGTCCTGTTAGCTTTGTTAATGACTGCTGAGATTGCCAATTGCATTCAAAATATTACTTCAACCACTTTAACAGGTCAGCAAATATCTTTGTAGAAATCATATTTCTACACGGCAAATAAAGTAATTTATTATTTGGTATTGATAAATAAAAAAAATCAGCAGACCCAACAGTCATGTCATGGCTGCTGTTGGGTCTGTGTAACTGATTCCTTATTTGCAATGGTCAAAATAATAACAGTGAGGAGTTCATTTTGTATGGTTATTCATTCTGAGTAAAAAAAGCAGGTGGCTCTTATTCAGGGAAGAAGGTAGCAGATGTATCTGCAGGTTATAGTGCAAGTAATATAGGTAATTGCAGCCATTGCTACAAATAACACCATACATTGATAAATACGTTGATTAGAGAAGGGAAAATGTAATAAGAGCAGAGAAGTATCTCAAATGGTTTAAAAGGGAAACAAAAAAACTGAAATATATGGAAGAAAACAGAAAACTATGATTCTAATGGATCGAAAATAGCCCGGATGGCAAAGATTCATCTAATGATGAACTCCAGGGTAATCAAAGAGGTCTCTATCGATTAGAATTAGTGCTGTCAAACGATACAATTTTTTAATTGCAATTAATCATGCAATTTCAATAGTTAACTCGAGATCAATCGCGAATAAATCGCATATTTAATATTTTTATTTCTGAAAGTGTAAAAGCCTATTTGGTCATTTTAATATGCAATTTTGCAATAAATGACATTAGTAAAAAACCATGCTTGTACAAAAAATATTACATTTTTTTTATTTTCAAGCGCTTTTCAGAATTGGAATGAAAGCATCCTGGTGCCATAAAATGTTAAACTCTGGCCAATAATGGCTAAATTCCTAATCCTAACGCCCTGATGTTTACACAATGTGTAAACAAATGTGTAAATAAATAAATATTTCATGCCGAAATATTTTTTTGCCTCTTAAACAAAGAGCTATGGAGGACCAAGTCTACCATATTTAATAATAAATACAGAAATCAATAAATGCTCAATAAATAAATAAGCATACAATTAATTGCCACCAAAAAATACAATAAACAAATAAATGTAGGTATAAATTAAATTATACAGTGAGACATAAATGTATATATCTCTTTTAATTAGCTTCTTTATTTATTCGCCTTTGTAATAATTACCTTATTTATTTATTGTCCGTCATAATCTTCAACTTTATTAATTAATTACATATTTTTTAAAGTATTTATTTATGTGGATGTTATATTTTTGTCTGTTTTACTATTCTTTTGTATTTTTTTACCCTATTTATTTATTTGATGCTATTGATTTCTGCCTGTCCTTTTGACATTTCTGCCAGTCCTTTTTACATTTCTGTATGCATTTCTGCCTCATTATGCAAATGAGGAGGAGCTGTGTCTTAAGGGCTCAACTTCTTCCCATTGGTTGGTAAGCATTTTACTGCATCTGCCAAATCTACATGGCTTTTCCCCGCACTAAAGCATTTTTTAGTAATGTCAAACTCAGCAGGCAGACGTTCAGTGTCCGACCTCTTAAGGGTAGCTGCTAATAGACTGGAAGAATTAGAACGCTGTACGCAGGGTCCAAAATTAACACTCACCAGACACCAAATGCGAGTAAATGTCCCGTTTGGCGGGTGAATTTCAGAGGGCTAGTTGCCACATGGCGAGTAAATCTTTGTGCCAAATAAATAAAAAATAACGAAGCCAATCTGGGCTGCGGATGATCCGTTCACAGTTCTGTCCATCCAGAGCTCAGTCTAGACCCGCCTTCTGCAGAGCTGGTTCAGCTTCTTTCACAGCTTATTTTAGTCCGTGAGCCAGAATCTGTAGAAGTTTCGTATGAACTGTCAGGGGGCAACATTCTTGCACATGGATCAGTTCCCACACATTGCAAAACACCAATGTTCCCTCGTTTTCACTTGCACATTAATAAGTTAAAGCCGATAAAAAATCTAAACTGTTGCGCTCCGGTCCAAGAGGTCACGTGATTCGATTTTTGCTGCTCAGCCAATCAGATTGCTGTATTGTCAGCTGAGCAAGTTCAACAATTTGAAGGCGGGGTATAA
This sequence comes from Fundulus heteroclitus, assembly GCF_011125445.2. Lineage (NCBI taxonomy): Eukaryota > Metazoa > Chordata > Actinopteri > Cyprinodontiformes > Fundulidae > Fundulus > Fundulus heteroclitus. The sequence continues at coordinate 29,910,073 of NC_046375.1, forward strand.
CCTGGACAGGTTGCCAGTCCATCGAAGGGCAGAAATAGCCCAATCTTTTGCCCAATTTACTGTGATATCACCAAGACCTGCTGCACAGGTGTCGTGCAAAACGACTTATCCCCGCCAGAATTTGTATCCTGATGGACTGGCGACCTGTCCAAGTTATACCCCGACTCTCGCCCATTGACAGCTGGAGATCGGCACTGGCACCCTCACGAACCCAGCAGGGATAAGTGTGTTAGAAAATTAATGATGGATGGTCTGGGCTATTTCTTTTTCCTTGCCATAAAGATCTTTGCCAACCGGCGCCAGAAAATGCTATTATTGGGCTTTCTTCGTCTGGAAACAAATGTTTACAACCCTTTACGGCGCAGCCATGATGAACTCGTTGAACTCGCTCAGCTGACAATACAGCAATCTCATTGGCTGAGAAGCAAAAATTGAATCCCGTGACCTCTTGGACCGGAGCACAACAGTTTAGATTTTTTTATCGGCTTTAACTTATTAATGTGCAAGTGAAAACGTGGGAGCATTGGTGTTTTGAGATCAGTACTATGTGTTGCAACTTATCCCGGTGGAAGAAAGTTTCCCCCTGACAGTTCATACGAAAAGTCATCCTACAGATTCTGGCCCACGGACTATTTGTGCTGCAGGTAACAGCAGCAGAAAGAGCAATCAGAGTCATGATTTTTTTTGAGCAGCTCCCAGGTAAAGCCTTCATTCAGAACCAGTCATGGCTGCACACTGCATTTTTTTTTAACTACGTGCGCTGTGTCTGTGCCTGAACGCTTTCTGCTCCTCTCTCCTCCCTTTTATCAGCAGCCAGCCTTCAAAACGCCAATCACTACGTTTAATGTCCTTCCACTCGTACCAAAATGTCCCAATTAAAATCAATAGGAGAGTCAGTAGCTGTTATTGTGATATTACCGCCAGGATCATCAAAATAATTGATCTCAGATTGAATTCTGAACAGTGAAAGGGTCACAAAGGAATTCCACTCTGCCCGTAACACTAGACTCTCAAGGCTTGGGCGGCCCTTTTTCCCAGCAGGAGGTCAGCTGTGACCACTCCTGCTGAGATAAAACCTTCCTCCCACAGACAAAGAACTTCTCTTCTCTTCGTCTCTTCTCCTGACTCCAAGCTGCTGAGACACACACCTCCAAACCTTTTGAGGACCAGCTCTCAAGGAGAGGGGGGAGCTATGTGACTGAAGGCCTCCGGGAACCATCGATGGGGCCTGGAAAAGGCCGCGAGCAGAAGGGAATGAGCCTTTCTGAAACTCAGTTCCTCACTGGCATAGGGAGAAACTGCCAGCCGATTCAAAGATAAGTCTCTCACTTCTGCTTAAAACAGATGCCAGCTTTGTTCTGCTTTCTCAGCGCACCACAGATGGAGCTGGTTCCAGGCAACGCAGAGCTGAAAAGCCGGCACAGAAGCAACGTCCCCATGCCGAGGAGAGATCTGCTTAAATTGTGACTGCAACCGGGGTTAGAGTCTGCCTGGAGGACCTGGCCTCCAACCCAGACCACGCCGTTAGCCACATGCTGCTGCAAGGCTAACGCTAGCCTGCCAAGAGCCAAGCGCTAGCCCGCTAGCGCTAGTCAACAACTTCCCTCCTTCAACGCTCCTCCTGCAAGTGGCCAAAACTGGAGGTTTGGGCTGTGGGCTGAGGGTGAAGTAAAAGGTTTATTGGGAAATGTTTGTAAACCGTGGTGTTTAGAACAAAAGGGCTAACCGGTAGGTCGCGCTAGCTAACAGGATATTAGCCTTGCTAACATCCGGTCTCGGACATTTGAAAAGGAGTTTGTTTTAAAGCATAAAGCGTAACTGTTCTGCTCCGCCACCCTCCGATGGTGTTATCTGCCTTATTCCTGGATCAATATGGTATATTAATGCCGGTTTTCAAGACAATTTTGATAACTATAGATTTTAACCAGGTTAGCGACGATCACTGTAGCGCCCCCTAGCGGGCGGAGGTAAAATCACATAAACAAAGGCAAGCGATTCTGAATTAAATGATTTTACAAGACAAAACGGTCCTCAGAATATTATTTCAACAACATTTCAATTTCTTTGACTTGGGCTTTGCATTGTGAATGGATTGAAATACATGGCAGATGTTTTCAACTCCATTCCATGTTTTTGTTAATCAGATCTGCAGTGAACCAGGATTCACTGAAGTATTCTGATTATGATCAACCACATTTGTTTGTCTTTTGTTTGTTTTGCATGTAAATAGTTCCTTAGCTTAGCTTCTTTTTATCTTCATTTTGCTTAGTAGTTTAGTTAAGTTTCACTAGCCTAGTAGAGAGGATTTATTAATCGAAATATTGTGTTAATTCAGGTAAACAGCATTACATAGTGATGTTCTCTGGATGTTCATTTTATTTCTGTTATTAAATTCTTGAACTTGAAAAGAAGCTGTCACCCCTTTATTCTATGTGTGTGCAGGTTTTGCTGTTAAAACATCGCTAGTGCTCGAAATCATCCCTTTCAACCGTTGTCTTGATATCAGCTTAAGAGCTGATCATCACCAGACAATACTTAACAGACAGAGAGTTTTTTATGAAACATTAAATAACTTTACACAGTGTATAATTGCACAACACTGTGTTTCATGCTCTTTTGTATGTAATGACACAGAGCCAGTGGTGCTTCGGTGGGCTGCTGCCTTGTGCTTGAATTCAGGTGCGCAAAATTACGTTACATGTAATTTAGGTGCACACTTTTTAAGGGACTTGTAAAATCAGGAGCTTCAGCTCAGATCCATTATTTCTTCTCTTCCCTCTAAAAGAGCCCTTTACAGTCTTCATGTATGCATTTTCCCCACTGTTTATCCAGCAGCTGGATCAGCGTAAAGACACAGCGTGAACCCCTGCATGCTTTAAGTGTTGCAGCTGAGGGGAAAACGTTGGACCGTATAGGCTTGATGAAACTCCGCCTCATTCACAAGTTAGATCAACATGGATAGAATAATGATTATCTGTAGTGTTTTTTATTGCCTGGATGTGAATCTGATAATTCATATTGTGCCTTTTATAATCAACTACAATATTTTCTTATCAAGCGAGCTCTGCATAGGACCCAATGTAATTCTCCCAACGCGATGGGAGACTCGTTTTGAGGAAACGTTGTAGCTCACTGTCTGCCTTGCTATGGTTGCAGAGAGGTGTCTGTTTTGTAGAATAAATCATCCACCGATGAGTTATTGATCTGGAAAAGCCGAATCTAAAACCACAGAAAAATATTTCAGATCCCAAACGTACAGTGTTCTAATTCTACCAGTCTATTAGCAGCTTCCCTTAAGAGGTCAGACACTGAACGTCTGCCTGCTGAGTTTGACATTACCAAACAACGCTTTAGTGTGGAGAAAAGTCATGTTCGACTGTTGCAGTAAAATGCTAACCAACCAATGGGCATAAGTTGAGCCCTTAAGACACAGCCCCTCCTCATTTGCATAACGAGGCAGAAATGCATATAGAAATGTAAAAAGGATGAGCAGAAATGTAAAAAGGACAGGCAGAAATAAATAGCATCAAATAAATAAATAGGGTAAAAGAAATACAAAGGAAGAATAAAACAGACAAAAAATATTATAACATGCACATAAATAAATACTTTAAAAATAAGTAATTAATAAATAAAGTTGGAGATTATAACAGACAATAAATAAATAAGGTAATTATTACAAAGGCAAATAAATAAAGAAGCTAATCCGTCCGTCCGTGGAGTTTTATCCATTAGTCATTCACCATAAGCCAGTGAAAATCCATCCATCCATCCTCTTCCTCTTATCTGGGGTAGGGTCGCGGGGGTAGCAGCTTCAGTAGGGAGACCCAGATGTCCCTCTCCCCGGCCATTTGGGCCAATTCCTCTGGGGGAATCCCAAGGCGTACCCAGGCCAGCCGAGAAACATATTCCCTCCAGAGTTTCCTGGGTCTCCCTTTGGGTGTCCTCCCGGTGGGACGTGCCCGGAACACCTCAGCAGGGAGGCGTCCAGGAGGCATCCTAACCAGATGCCCGAACCACCTCAACTGTCTCCTCTCAACGTGGAGGAGCAGCGGCTCTACTCTGAGGCCTCCCTGGATGACTGAGCTCCTCACCCTATCTCTAATGGAGAGCCCAGACACACTACAGAGAAAACTCATTTCGGCTGCTTGTATGCGGGATCTCATTCTTTCGGTCATGACCCAAAGTTCGTGGCCATAGATGAGGGTAGGAACATAGATCGACCGGTAAATCGAGAGCTTTTCCTTTTGGCTCAGCTCTCTCTTCACCACAACGGATCAGTACAGCGCCCGCTTCACAGCGAATGCCGCACCAATCCGCCTGTCGATCTCCCGCCCCATCTTCCCCTCATTCGTGAACAAGACCCCAATATACTTGAACTCCTCCACCAGGGGCAGCACATCCTCCCCAACCCGGAGAAGGCACTCTACCCTTTCCCGGTTCAAGACCATGGTCTCGGATTTGGAGGCCCTGATTTTCATCCCAGCCGCTTCGCACTCGGCTGCGAACCGCTCTAGTGAGAGCTTTAGATCACGCCCTGATGAAGCCAATAGGACCACGTCATCCGCGATTAGCAGATCCTAAGTCCACCAAAACGGATCCCCTCAACACCTTGGCTGCGCCTAGAAATTCTGTCCATAAAAGTTATGAACAGAATCGGTGACAAAGGGCAACCTTGGCGGAGTCCAACTCTCACCGGAAACGAGTCCGACTTACTGCCGGCAATGCAGACCAGACTCTGACACCGGTCATACAGAGACCTGACAGCCCTTATTAAAGGGCCTGGTACTCCATACTCCCGGAGTACCCCCCACAGGATCCCTTGGGGGACACGGTTAAATGCCTTCTCCAGATCCACAAAGCACATGTAGACTGGTTGGGCAAACTCCCATGCCCAGTCCAGGATCCTGCTGAGGGTGTAGAGCTGGTCCAGTGTTCCACGGCCAGGACGAAAACCACACTGCTCTTCCTGAATCCGAGATTCGACTATCCGATGGACCCTCCTTTCCAGAACCCCCGAATAGACCTTATCAGGGAGGCTTAAGAGTGTGATTCCTCTGTAGTTGGAACACACCCTCCGGTCCCCCTTTTTAAATAGGGGGACCACTACCCCAGCCTGCCAATCCAGGGGAACTGCCCCCGATGTCCACACAATGCTGCAGAGCCACGTTAACCAACACAGCCCCACAACATCCAGAGCCTTAAGGTACTCAGGGCGAATCTCATCAACCCCCGGAGCCTTTCTGACAACCTCGACAACCTCAGCACCAGAGATGGAAGAACCCGACCCAGACTCTTCAGGCTCTGCTTCCGCAATGGAAGACGTGTTGGTGGGATTAAGGAGGTCTTCGAATTATTCCGCCCACCGACACACAACGTCCCGAGTCGAGGTCAGCAGCACATCACCCCCACTATAAACAGTTTTGGTACCGCACTGCTTCCCCCTCCTGAGATGCCGGATAGTGGACCAGAATCGTTTCGAAGCCATACGGAAGTCTTTCTCCATGGCCTCACCGAATTCTTCCCACGCCTGAATTTTTGCCTTGGCGACCACCCGAGCTGCCTGACGCTTCGACTGCCAGCACACACCAGCTGCTTCCGGAGTCCCACAGGCCAATAAAGCCCGATAGGACTCCTTCTTCAGTTTGACGGCTTCCTTCACCGCTGGTGTCCACCGGCGTGTTCGAGGGTTGCCGCTGCGACATGCACCGACAACCTTGCGGCCACAGCTCCGACTAGCCGCCTCAACAATAGAGGCGTGGAACATGGTCCATTCAGACTCAATGTCCCCCGCCTCACTCAGGACGTATTCAAAGTTTTCCTGGAGGTGGGAGTTAAAGCTCCGTCTCACAGGGAACTCTGCCAGATGTTCCCAGCAAACCCTCACAATACGTTTGGTCCAGCGAGGTCTGACCGGTTTCCTCCCCCACCATCGGAGCCAACTTACCACCAGGTAGTGGTCGGTGGAGAGCTCCGCCCCTCTCTTCACCCGAGTGTCCAAGACATGCGGCCACAGATCATATGAAACGACAACAAAGTCGATCATTGAACTGCGGCCTAGGGTGTCCTGGTGCCAAGAGCACACGTGGACACCCTTATGCTTGAACATGGTGTTTGTGATGGACAATCCATGACGAGCACAGAAGTCCAACAACAGAACACCACTCGAGTTCAGATCAGGTGGGCCATTCCTCCCAACCACGCCCCTCCAAGTCCCACTGTCATTGCCCACGTGAGCGTTGAAGTCCCCCAGTAAAACGAGGGAATCCCCAGGAGGGGCACTCTCCAGTACCCCTTCCAAGGACTCCAAAAAGGGTGGGTAATCTGAACTGCCGTTTGGTGCATAAGCACAAACAACAGTCAGAACCCGTCCTCCCACACGGTGTAGGGGTTGGAAAACATCTGAAGTCTGTTTGTCCTGAAAGCGAGGCGAAGGGAGCACAAGTCCAGAATACGACCAGGACATGACATCCTGTGTGACCCAAACAGAGGTCAACTGACAAGATAAGGTTGTCTGTTTTTCAACGTTTGTGGAGCTGTTCCCAGAAATAAGACCAATGTCTGCCAAAGGAGGCTGGAAGGACGTGGACCAATGGATGCATGTAGAATCTTATTTGTAACACACACCCATCTGTGGGATATAAAATGCATGTACACTATGTTGTAATCTGAACCCTATCTCACACCCGTTCGTACGTGCTTGAGAGGTAAAGCCTGAAATAAATTGGGTTCCCAGTTGGCAAGCAGAAAGACCTCGTTTCCCGTGTCATCATTCTTTTATATAGTTTTATAGTTAAAAATGCGGAGGGAGGCCACCCTCGAGAGGGTGGAGGCCACCCTCTCGTTCACCGGAGAGAACCCCAACGTGCAGGCACCAAGCTGGGGGGAAACAAGTATGCCCACCCCAGCTCGGTGCCTCTCACCAAGGGCAACTCCAGAGTGGAGGAATGTCCAGCCCCTCTCGAGGAGACTGGTTCCAGAGCCAGAGCGGTGCCTCGAGGTGAGTCAGACTATCTCTAGTCGGAACCTCTCAACCTCGCGCACGTTGCACAATGCACCTGACCCCTTTGGCCCCTCCGACAGGTGGTGAGCCCATTGGAAGGGGGACCCATGTCGCCTCTTTGGGCTGAGCCCAGCCGGGCTCCATGGGTTAAAGCCCAGCCACCAGACGATCGCCAATGTGCCCCACCTCCAGGCCTGGCTCCAGAGTGACCCACATCCGGGCGAGAGAACACGAGATCAATTAATCTTACTCATCATAAGGGGGTTTTGGGCTGCTCTTTGTCTGGTCCTTCACCTAGGACCTGTCTGCCTTGAGTGACCCTACTAGGGGCTTAAAGCCCCTGATAGCATAGCTCCTAGGATCATTGGGACACTCAAAAGTACCTAATTAAAAGAGACACTAAGAAACACATGTCTCACTGTATAATTTAATTTCTACCTACATTTATTTGTTTATTGTATTTTTGGTGGCAATTAATTGTATGTGTGTATATGTGTATGCTTATTTATTTATTGGACATTTATTTATTTCTGTATTTATTTTTAAATATGGTAGACTTGGTTCTCCATAAAGATCGACATGGTAGTACACATTTATAAAGTAATACTAATTTTACATTTTAATAAAGTCACAGGTTTATTCATTTTTTCACTCTCACATACACATCTAATCCTGAGCTTTCACACCAACAACAATACTTTCTTTGTATATTTTTGCATGCTGTTTATATACACATTCATACAATTTAAAGCCTGGAAAAAGTTTGAAATTTCCAGGTCATTCAAGAGTCTTACATATTGCTTGCAACTGGGGCAGGAGCTTAATACCCTTGAAAGAGAACTGGCACTGTAACTCCAGGGTACTTCGTTTGGCAACGTGATTCAGCCTTGAAACACAAAAAAGTACCGTAAATAGGTACTGTTAAGTACCGGTATCGATTGCCAGGTACCAGTACCGTATAGGTTCAAATGTGAAAGGTACCCATCCCTAGCCTTAGGTATGAGCCATACTATAGATATGTTTGATGTTTGACCCACATCATGGATCATGGATCAGTTTGAAATACCTCAAGAGGTCAGTTTTCCTTATGCTGAAGAGAAGGCCCTTTAAATCAATCTTTTCAGCAAGACAATTGCCCAAAACATATCATCAGTATCTTGGTTCCAGACCAAAAAGATTAGTGATAACGTTTACCCAATACATGGACTTAATCCTGCAAAAAAAGAAGAAAAGAAACAAAAAATGATTTAAAACTTGAAGCATAACCAAGAAATGTTGACACTTTTGTCTTACTTTCTCTATAATATACCAGACTTTTTGACTTAATTTTTTTTGGAGGACAATGAGCAGTGATCCCATGGCATTTGCCTGCATGGAAATAATACCCAATATAAGAATGTTGAGCATTATTTACTTTTTTATTGCAATTATTTAAGCCGTACTTCTCTTCAAGGGAAAATTATATTTATTTAGAAGAGTGGACATGAACTGGGTGAAACCTAAAGCTAAGGCCCATTCCTATTTATTACCCTATCTAGAGAAGTGTTTGACGTCTGGGTGCCTGGGGAAATAATGAGGTTGACATCAGGAGGCTATCAGCCAAGTTTTTTCTGCAGCTCCAGCAGAAATTTGTTTCGCCATGGTACCATACAGGTTCTGTTTTTGTTAAAAAATGAAAATATATCAGCAAGACTGATATTTTCTTTTAGGTCAAAGCATTTCACTCTGGCAAACACCTAAATATTAAATGTGGTCAAATTAATCATCAAGATAATGATGATTAAATGCAGCAAATTCCTTTCAGTAATGGCTACTAAAAGACACAGTATTCATGGTTATTAGTGAAGAACTAGGAAAATAATGATAGTGAGATTACATAACACTCTAGTGTGTAGTGTATGAAGTGAATACAAATTCAAGAATGCATATATGACACATCCCTGTCACTGTGTTTGGGGCTGATAGTGTCTATAAATATGCCATTGCTGACACAGTTTTTGATCAACTGGGATGTTGGAACTGTCTGACATGAAAGTTCCAAGGCCCCATCTGTTATCACAAGCAGCAACAGGTATGATACATCATAGAAAAAAGTCATTACAAACCTGTGAAATGTCATCCATATAAACACCAAACCTTAACAGCTTATGTCTGAATAGCAGATAATATGTGTTGGAAACTTTGCAGTGGCAAGTAGGCTTAAATCATCTACAGGCTGTTGTGGCTGTTCTGTGCCAACAGCATTGTTCTTCCTTGGGACAATGGGGCTTTTTAGAAGCTATGGCTAAGGAAACAATCTCAGCAACTTCCTTAAGCATTTTAAACCTATGTACTAGTTGATGATGCCCTGTGGTAATATATTGCAACAAAGCAAAATTATTCTCATAATCAATAGACAATACAGATGGGTTTTAGTTTAGCTGAACTCAAATGTAACCGAGCTTGGTAATGTACTAGTTATTTCATTATTTTCAGTCAGTGATTTGCTTGCCAAACTCCTTCTTTCTCTTTCTCCTTCTGCTTCTCTGCCCACACACTGAAGGTGGAAATACTTCATCTGATGTGGAACCTGAACAATTTCTGGCAGAAAAACGATCTATCATTCTTGAGTCATCAGAGACATTGGGATACAAGCAGTCAGAACATATAGAGCTCTGGGAGAGTAGGTGTGGAGAGTGAGAGCAGGGTCGGCAGTAGGTTACAGCTGCAGCTGAACGAAGCTCAGCGGGGTAAGATTATACCGCAGAACAGCATGAGGTAAGAGCTCTTCCTCCAGGGCTGTTGATGCCAGATGCAGCACCAACTATATTGCAGATAGTGATAGGTATGTTTTGTATTGTGCACCAGTGATCACAGGCCTGAGTCTCTAATGTGGAATCCAATCACCTGCATGCTGAATTGATGTCCAGTGGATTTTGGAGGTTTGTACACAGTGAAGCCCTGCAGACTGTTCTGTAATAAGAGTATATATGGGTAGTACTATATGGACTGAAAGGGGAAGATTTGAGCTGTCATGTTTCAAGTTCTAGTGTTTATATGTCTAGCAATTTTACTTCTATTGAGGGGCTCTGTGGAAGAGGTGGAAGTTAGGGTCTGAGAAACTCGCAAGAGCTTATTAGAAAGGAGGCAGAGTGGTGGCTGATACTACAACGTCCAATCTTAGCTGAGAGACCAAAGCTGTTCACCTTCAGGAGACAAATTTCTCTGTCTTTACAACCTCAGATCTAATTGTTTCACTCAAGGCTTTAAACTGCAGTTTTTCCTGAACTTTTTAACATCTCTGCTAAAAAAAGACACATTTTTGTACAGCAAGTGCATTGGCTGCATATTTATTGGAAATTGACTCAGTGTAATGCAGTGTCAAATAATCAATCCACCAATCAATGTTTATTTTAAGAGCACTTTTCATATGGTCAGGTGCAGCGCAGTGCTTTACAGAGGTCAAAAACATGACAAACATGAAATTAATGAAGGCATACAAATTTAAAATAATCAAATTAAGTAAACGGAATGATTGAACAAGCAATTAAATTCATATACTACAATGACGAAGAATTAAAAATGACAGATACCGCTCAGTAATAGAAAAAACTATGGAAACACAATTGTATGGAGTAGCAAGGAAACTGTATATACATCAATCATTTCTTAAGGAGAAGAGTTAAATAAAATACAGTAGAAGATACATAAAAACATACTTTTAGCTTAAGCTGATAAGTAGGGTAGGCTAAAGCCATTAAGAGTTTTAAATACCAGTAAAAGCACATTGACACATTACAGAGGACCACAGCGTGGAGCTCTTGAGGAAATAAAGAAGAGGTGGAATCTGCTTTTACATGAATGAAGGCTGGTATTCGGTTGTCAAAGTTTTACAGAAAACATGTAGTCCTAACCCAGTCTGTATGCCCTTTTATTCTCCAAGAGAGATCTTTGAACTGGGCCACAAGGAAACACTTAACAAAGAGAAAGGCAGCTCGGAGGCAGTGTGCCCTTGGGTCTCTGAGCCCATGGCTGACTTTGCTCTGGCATAGCTGGCACCCGGTGGAGTCTACGGGCTTGTCACTTGCAACTCCATGGGGCTTCTGCATTGTGGATGCTGGGGAATTTCTGGGAGCTCCTTTGTTCACGGAGGAGGGAGTCAAGGTGGATCCGCCTCCTGCCCAGGTTCCTGAGTTCACAAAGGAGGGAATCCAGGTCGACCCTTTCCAGTGCATGCTCCTGAGTTCACAGAGGAGAGGGTGCAGGTGGACCTGACTCCACTCTATGTTCCTTAATTCACAACATCAAGCTTCTGGAGAGTTTTGACAAGGGAATCCAGGTGGGAGCACCTCCTGTCCCAGAGATCAACCAAAAGGCCTGTCAACAGTTTCAGCACCCATAGCCTCATTGTGTCTCCAAGTACCTGGGGCCTCATTGTGCCTCCAAGCACCCAGGGCCTTGTCATGACTCCAGGCACCCAGGATCTCGTCATGATGCCAAGCTCTAGGTCATGCCAGACACCAAGCTCCACGTCACATCATGTGCCAAGCTTCAGGTCACATGTGATGACAAGCTCTGCCCAGAGATCAAGCCCGCCAAGGTTAAGGCAGCGTACAAGCCTGCCATGCAGCTGCAGTGATATAAATGTTTCTACCTCCATTAGAGGTATCATTGGACTCCAACAGCCCTGCATTCGCACAACTTGCCTCCAAGGTTCCTGCGCCTGCAGCATCAAAGGTTCCTGCATCACTGGCATTCAAGGTGTCTGCTTCTGCAGTCTTCAACAGTTCCTCCTGCAGCACCAGCCTCCTATTCTCCATGCCTGCATGGCACAACCTTTGGGACAAACTCTGGGTCACCCACCTGAACTTTTCTTTGGACTCTTGACCTCCCTCTGAGGCCCACTTCATCCACCCTGTCTGGGTTGATATTTGTTTCCATTTTTTTTTTTTTTTTTTTAGAAATCTGGTATCTTGTCTTGAGGGTGGAGGGGGTTGTCATGTCCTGGCCTCAGCTGTCTGTCACTCTCCTGTTCCAAGTTGTTTAGTTAATCCCGTGAACTTGTGATCTTCTGCCAATAGCTCATTAAGTCAACTTCCTACACATGCCTCTATGCCTTATAGAGGCAGGTGTGGAACCTAAATATATAGACATAAAAGCAACAGAAGTATAATTATAAAAAGAATATTTACAGAATTTCTACTTTTTAGTATCAAGATATTTAGTCTGCAGGCCATGCTGTTTTGCACGGCTGTGCTCTGCCAGTTTTCATTCCACAGGTGGCTTGAGTTGACTAGTGGGCGTGGGCCGCACCTGCTGCTCATTGTGGCAGTCCAGGCTGGAGCTTAAAGGGAGCACTCAGACAGCTGAAGGATGCCAGAGTGTTAAACCGTGATGTTCGCTTCGTTCTGGATTACTCACCCGTTGTGACTTTGTGCGCTAAGGACTGGTTTCTGAATCCCCACTGCTCAGATTCTGCTCTGGCATTCCCCTCAAGCCCTCTTGGTATTACCAAGCCAGACAAGAGGCCCCGTGACCTGGAATCACTCTGGTTCCTTCAACTGCTCCTTTAACCTGTCTCCGCTGTGGTGCTGCTCAGGCTCCCCGCCTTCATTCCACCTGCCTGTCCATCTGTCGCTCAGCCGGCGTCACCATCGAAAGGCAGAGTGCTGCAGAATCCATCCTTCCACTCATCCTCCCCGGATAGGTTTATCTTTCCTGGCGGTAAGCGAGCGATAGCAGCATCTATTTTCCCCACCCCCGATTTGAATCACTCTAACCTGTCACTTCATTTCCTGCAGTGCTCCTACACTGATGTTCCGTTCCTCGTTTGTGGCTCACTTCGTAAGCAAGTTTCCCATGTGTTGCCAATCTAGTCTGTGGCTAACTTTGTGGGCCGTTTCCATTTGTAGCCTTTATAATAAACATCTTTAACTGCTACTTGTTTCCCGATCATGTCTGCATGTGAGCCAAACACCTAAAAACCATGACAGAAGAACACTCTGGCCAAACTCACCCAGCAGACACTTTTGGGAGGCAGCTCGCTGCACAGCAAGAGCAGTTACAGGCTCTTGGTCTAGCGATTAATACCAGGCAGGAACAGGTACAAGTGTTAGCTGTTAAAATGAGCCACCTGACCACCGCACCAACTCCTGCGTGGCCTCGTTCAGTGAACTAAAGAATAGGTTTTCTCAGGACCCCATTTTATTTCACCCTGATCCTAGCAAGCAGTTTGTTTTAGAGATAGATGCTTCTGACACAGGGGTTGGAGCGGTTCTATCCCACCAGACTGATAATGATCAAAAGCTTCATCCATGTGCCTTCTTTTCCTGTCAGTTATCCCCTGCAGAACGTAATTACATTGTTGCAGACAGAGAGTTATTAGCTATAAGGTTAGCTTTAGAATAATGGCGACACTGGCTGGAGGGGTCTGAGGAGCCCATAGTGATCTGGACCGATCACAAGAACCTTGCTTACCTGCAGTCCACTGGACGCCTGAACCCCCGACAAGCCCGCTGGTCCCTGTTCTTCTCCCACTTTAACCTGTCTATCACCTACCGTCCTGGTTCCAGAAACGTCAAGCCTGACGTCCTGTCCAGACTGTGCGCTCCTCAAGAGCAGGACAAGGAACCAGCTCCTATCGTGCCTCCCACTTGCACGTTTGGAGCCCTGCGCTGGGAGTTAGAAGACCCCATTAACCAGGCCTTGCTGTTGAATTCAATCCCTGGTACTGGACCTGCTGGACTCACCTATGTTCCTAGATCTGTTCACCATGAAGTTTTACGCTGGTGTCACGAGTTTTCGGCTCATCCTGGGATCTATAGGACTCAGTACCAGGTGTCTTGTCGGTTCTGGTGGCCTTCCTGGACCAAGGATGTCTGTGAGTATGTCCGTGCCTGTCCCGTCTCTGCTAAAAGACCTTAATGGTGCATTTAGGACGGTCTATTTTTGAATCGATTGTACATCTCACTGGGATTTTACAATGTCTGGAATCACAGTCATGAGACCCAGGTGAACTTCATGGGATTGAGTTTTGATGACAAGCACGTAAAGATCAAAATGCTAAAATACAGGGAAAAAGTAAAACATGTTATATAAATGCACAGTTTCAGATACACTGTTTGATATTTTTGATGAGGATAGGGCACTTAAGTAAATTTAAGATATAAAATCTCCAATATGTGGCAAGTAGATTTCTTTCCATTTTTTAGGTTAACAAATGATAAGCCAAGTGCACCCTGAACAAGCCAAGATAAAAGATAGCCAGAAAGACTACTCAGAAAGAGACTACATAAGAATTACAGGAGGATTCACCCCAAATCTCAACAGGACAAAAAGAGGACTCCCCTTCAATTCCCATAAAGAACCATCATTATAGACCGCACCCACCTCCCCTTTTTCTCCACCAAGCCCAGATGTTCCCTTACTTGATTTCACCAACATGAAAGAGGTTTTTAAGATTGGCCTACAGTTGACATCCTCTCCACACAGCTATTCTGATAACCCTAGCTCTGTGACTAAACCAGTAGCTTCAGATGGGCCTTTTGTCGGAGATGGCTATGAAATAAGAAAGCAGAAAGGATAACAAACAGGAATAATCAATCATACTTAAGTCAGAATTGTCAGATGCAACCTGACAGACAATATTAACCACTGTTGTGCTATTATTACACACTGTTTAAGTTATTTAATGTTTAATAAATAACTCTCTGTCTGTTAGGTATTGTCCGGTTAATATCAGCCCAAACAGCTGATATTAGGACAATTGTTGAGAGGAATGATTCAAGTACTGGCATTCTTTTAACAGCAAACTCTGTATACATATAGAACAAAGGAGTGACAACTTCTCTTCAAGTTCAAGAATTTATTAATAGAAATAATATGATTATCCAGAGAAAATCACTGTAGAATACTGTTTATCTGAATTAAAACCTGGGTGCGATTTGCTAGGGGGGATGGGGGGGATTTACACCCCCCTCTGTTAGTGACGTCCCCCCCTCTGGTCATTCATGTTTTATCCCTGGGGGGGGGATACATTCCTCCCCCCCCCCCCCCCGTCTGAATAAGTAATATTATGGATTTTTAAAAATGTATATAAATTAGGGCTGTCAGTTTTAACGCGTTATTAACGCGTTAACTTTGTTAGAACACAACGCCGATTTTTTTTTTTTTTTTTTTTTTTGTCGCCGTTAATTGCGCGTCAAAACACACACACGGTTCCCTAATGTTTTTTCCCCACCGTGCTCTCCGGACTGTGTTTCTGGTTCTTTTATCCTCTGCACTTTCCGTAGTTTCAAGAGCGCTAGAGACTGTAGCAAAATAGACCCACGCTCACTGTTGCACAGACTGTTTATTTCATGCGACTTTGGACTTGTTTTATTCTAAAGGCGCTTGTAAATTTCATGAGTCACGGGTTGCGTTTTTTTTGGGCATGTTTCTGAAAGTGAAATCGCTTATTTGGGCTCTAAAATGAGTGATGAAACAGCGGTTATTAAGAGACCTGCCTGCACTATACACTTTGAGTGTATCCAGCCGAAATATCCCTCCACCATAGGAGCCGACGGTAGTAAAGGCAGAGAGAGCAACTCGGCACCTATTTTTTGCAGTTTACGGTGCAATAACCGGTGATAACTGCTGAAAGTAGATTACTTGGTGCAGATCACCATTTTAAGCAGAGATTGGTTCTGAAGATGAGTTTTTACACGCTAATAACATTGCAGAAACCCAACCCATAAACCGTACTTTAATGCTTATTAATTTGTTTTCTCCGTATTTGACAAACTAAGGCTGAATTACGTTGCCAAACGAAGGACCTGGAGTTACTAAACAGTTGCTAAACAGTCTCTTTCAGGGTATTAAGCTCCTGCCCAGTTGTAAGCAAAGTGTAAGACCTGGAAATTTAAAACCTTTTTCCAGGCTTAAACTCTATGAATATGGATCTAAACAGCAAGCAAAAATATTGTTGGTGTGAAAGCTCAGAGAGAGTGAAAAAACTAACAATAAAACTTATGACTTTATTAAAATGTAAAATTTGTATTAATTTATATGTATATGCCTAATACCATGTCTATCTTTGTTTAAGAGGGAAAAAAATATATCGGGATGAAAATAGGTATTTATTTAGAAATTTATTTACACATTGTGTAAACATCAGGGAGTCATGATTAGTCATTTAGCCATTATAGTCCAGAGTTTAACATTTGGCACTAGGATGTTTTCATTCCAATTCTCAAAAGTGCTTGAAAAATAACAAAATAAAAATATTTTATGTACAAGCATGTACTTTATTAGTGTCATTTATTGCAAAATTGCATATTAAAATGCCCAAACAGGCTGTTACACTTGCAGAAATAAAAGGATAAAACGTGTGATTAATTTGCAATTACTCTCGAGTTAACTATCGACATATGTGATAATCGATTCAAATTCAATCGTTTTAATCATTTGACAGCCCTAATATAAATACATGTCTTGTGTCCTTCACATTTGTCAATTAAACTTTTTGTTGTCTGTTTTTAAAGTGTATTATTACGTTTTCTGTTCAAAGCGGTTAAAGTAAACTAATACCCACTCCCGAATCCCGACAGTAGATGGCTCAAGTTTAAAAACAATAGTCTAACCTACTGGATCTAGCTAGCTACCTGAAAGAGCACCGTGCTAGCTAACCATTATTAATCAAAATTTGTATTCATTAGTAAAACTTTTAAAATTATCCCCCCCCTCTGGTTTTTTTGCAAATCACACACTGATTAAAACTACATTTCAATCAAGAAATCCTCTACTAGGCTAGTGAAATTTAACTAAAACTAAGCAAAATTAAGATAAAAGAAGCTAAGGAACTATGTACACACAAAAGAAACAAAAAGACAAAATAAAATGGTTTATCACCATCATCAGAATAATTCAGTGAATCCTGGTTCTAAGTTAAAGAACCAAAGTTCATCTTACAGAATGTGGAATGAGGCTAAATCGGCTTAACTAATTTAGAACAACATTTGGTATGTGTTTCAACCCAGTCACAATGCAAATCCTGAGTTAAACAAAACATTATTTGATAAAATAATGTTTTAAACAATGATTTGCTCAGTAAAACCCGTAACTTTAGGACACAATTTTATTAATGAGATTATTCCTCTGGGAAGCTAGGGATCACTGTAGTGTAGGTTGCTACATCGGTTAATCCTAAAGTTATACAAAACACCATTAAATCGACATTAATGTTCCATATTAATGTGGAGCGAAAGAAAACAAACTTTAAGGTTAAAACAAACCATAGTTGCATGGTAGCACGAATGTTATCTGGGAAGCTAATACCATTATGCTAGTGGACATTTGGTGCTAATTTTAAAAAGCCTTAAACTCTATTTTGGTCGTAATAAGCGGACTGGGAAACACAAACATCATTATCTCATCAATGTATAAAACCCTTATGGAAATAAAGTTATATAACCATTAAAACACACTCATGCTATATCAGCATTGTATGGTTTCAAAATAGGTAGTGGGAGCTATCCTATAAGCTCCCAAGCTTTTACTAAGTCAAACCTTAAAACAAAACAGTAAAACCATTTTAAATAAAGTATTTAACTTTCTCTGCTCAACTCTGCCAAACTTGTCTGTGCCTCTGTGTCAGTTCGGTTCACTTTGGGCATCCAGTTGGAAGCAGTTGAAGCAGGGTTAAGGCTGGTTGTCTAAGTTCCGGTGTTGGTTTCTCAGAAAACAGACTTTGCCTGGCTGGCACTGCAAATGTTCATAGGTGTCCAAACGCATTCGTACCCAGGTGGCTGTGCTCACGGTGTGGGTGTCCCTCCAATGCTGCTGCTGAGGAACAGCGTGCGAAGAGCGATTGTCTGTGGACAGCAAGTCTTTATACCGTGACACCCCCCCCACACACACACACACACACACACACACACACACACACACAGTGACAGGTAGTCCCTGTGTGCCTGTAACAGTGTAACATTTCATGTTTCCAACTCAGTCTGATATTGTTCCTCATTGATTGATTGCACAACACCACTAAGGCATACAAACTGGCTTTATTAAACATTAAATCTCTGTCAGGAAAATCACTTTTAATCAATTACTTTATTACTGACAATAATCTTGATGTTAGATTTTAAACGGAAACATGGTTACATGAACTTAATGAGGCACTTATTCTGATAGAGTTGACTCCACCAAAGTACAATTTTCTTTTGAGAGCAGACATCAAAGGAAAGGTGGAGGAGTAGCAACATTGTTTTGTGATTCACTAAAGTGTAAAAAGGTGTTTCTGGGAAAATGCGACTATTTTGAATATTTGGCTCTCCAGGTAAAGAGCCTGGTACAAACTGTGCTTCTGTATGTTTACAGGCCTCTAAGTCCAAATTACAATTTTTAAATTATCTTAATGACCTCCTAGCTGTGATACGTGTTGATTATGACTGCTTAATTATTGTGGGAGATTTCAACTTTCACACTGACAATACTGAAGACAGGGGTGTAAAAGAACTGTGTGACACACTTAGAAACTTTGGTTTAACTCAGGATGTTAAACAGCCATTGCACAAACAAGGACATATTTTAGACCTAATCATCATTAAGGTTCTAAACATTTTCAAAGTCAATGTAACTGATGTTGCCCTATCTGATCACATTTTTGTTACCTTTGATAGCATAATTTCTAATGACTCATTTAGCCAAAGGTACATCAGAAGAAAACGCATCTTTAAGGACAATGTCTCAGAAACCTTTATCCAAGCTTACTCTTCTACTTCAACCTTGTGCTGTAACACAGTAGATGAACTAGTAGATAATGTTCAGTCTAAAGTTTCAGACATCATTGACTGCATTGCTCCTATTAATATGAAGGTTGTTTCTGAGAAGAAAATATTTCTGTGGAGAAGTGCTTCAGCAGTTAGAAGTTAAAAAAGGGAGTGTCAAAAAGCTGAACGCAGGTGGAGAAAGACTAGACTCCATGGTCACTATGACTTCTATAACTTAAAATTGAAAAATGCAAAGGACTCTTTTTTTCTCTGAGATCATCAACAAAAACTTTAATAATACAAGTAACTTATTTGCCATGGTTGACAGGTTAACAAATTCTCCTGTGTCTGTGGCTTCTGAACTCCAATAACCAGGCCTGCAACAAATTTCCTAACTTTTTTTTACAGAAAAAAGCCAAGAGATTAGAGGATCAGTATATACATCCATATCAAGTTCAGAACTAAAGTTGTCTCCAACAAGAACTGATCTTGACAAAATGTTCCAATTCAGCCAAATAAACTAGAAAAGCTTAGAATAAATCGTTCTCCAGCTAAGTTCCTCCTCCTGCTGCCACAATGTTCTACCCACAGCTTTGTTTAAGAAGATTTTGACTGTCTTAATGTCTGATTTCAGGTGTTATCCCCCAGTCCGTAAAAATAGCAATTATCAAACCACTGTTGAAAAAGAAAAAATGTATTAATTAAATTACTACTGCAGAACTTCAGGCCCATCTCCTGTATCAGTAAGATTATTGAAAAATCTGTTTCAACAATTACATACCTTCTTAACAATGACTAGCTGCTTTGATGTTTTCCAGACAGGCTTTCATGCTCACCACAGTACAGAGACTGCTCTTGTCAAGGTGTTCATTGACATACACATAAATATTGACTGTGAAAGAACCACAGTGCTGGTATTAGTGGACCTCAGTGCAGCATTTGATTCTGTCGATCACTCCATTCTGTAAAAATGGGTTGGTCTATTTGGTGCAGGCCTCAATTGGATTAAATCCTACTTAAAGGACAGGCACTTCTTTGTGTCAGTAGGTAACTTTACATTGGAGATGACAAAAATCACATATAGAGTGCCTGAAGGGTCCATCCTGGGTCCATCCCCTCCTACTCAATATCTACATGTTCCCTCTAGCTCAGATCATGAAAAACAACAACATTAGATCCTACTAAGACTACTGAGACTAATGTCTCAGTAGGATCTGGAAAAACTAATCCATGTGTTTATTTTTAGTAGGATTGATTACTGCAACGGTGTTGTCACCCCATTTCGGAAGTCCTTACGCTGGCTCCCTGTATCTCAGAGAATAGACTTTAAAATACTTCTTTTAGTCTATAAATCAATGGATTAGCACCTAAATACATCACAGACTTGTGATCAGTGTATCAACCTTCCAGACCACTCAGGACTTATGATTTTCTTTCCTTTTTGATAAAGCTTATAGTTAGAAGGGCTTAGCTTACGCTGAGTTATCTCTATAGTTATGCTGCTATAGGCTTAGGCTGCCGGAGGACATCAAGGTCTATTTTTCTCACTTTGCTGAGTTATCCTACTGTTCTCCAATTTGCATTGCTTGTTGTCATTTCATCTTTTACCTTTTTGTTCTCTGCCATTTTTTTCCTTCATAGTAGGTACACCTGGTCTGGCATTCTGTTACCTGTGACATCATCCAGTGAGGACAGATTATCCGCTATTACCACATAACGTAGGAAAGATTCCTGGATCAATGTGTGCTTCTCTGCTTTTTTGTCTGTCTTGTTGTGTCTCTGCTCTGTCTTCTCTAACCCCCAGTCGGTCGAGGCAGATGACCGTTCACACTGAGCCTGGTTCTGCTGGAGGTTTTTCCTTCCCGTTACAGGGGAGTTTTCCTCTCCACTGTCGCTCCATGCTTGCTCAGTGTTTGGGATTGCTGTAAAGCCATGAACAATGCAGACAACTGTCCCTGTGGCTCTACGCTCTGATTGAATTTGACTTTGGAAAGTACCTTGAGATGACATGTATCATGAATTGGCGCTATATAAATAAAATTGAATTGAATTGAATTCAAGTCTACTCTGCATACCCAGAACCAGAAACAAACGTTGAGAAGCAGCATTCAGTTCCTATGCTCCACTTATCTGGTAAAAACTCCCAGAAGACTGTAAAAGTGTTGAAAGCCTGAGTTCTTTCAAATCTAGATGAAAAACAATTTTTTTAAGGATTGCCTTTGTTAAACTGTTAACTCAAACATCATCAGTTTAAGTTTGTAGTCCAGTTATTTTTAAAATGATTTGCTTTTAGTTTCAATGTTTCCATAATTTATTTTGTTTAACATTTTCTACATTTATTCCAACAGTTTTTTGACTTGCTTTTATTCTGTTTTTATTTTCCTATGTTTTAATCATGTAAAGCACATTGTGTTGTCCTTGTATTGAAAGGTGCTATACAAATAAATTTGCCTTAACTTGCTTCACCTTAAGACAGAAATTATAAAATCTTCTGATCATGTTTTGCATGAACTTTGAAACCACATACACTACCACTCAGAAGTTTGGAGCCAGTTAGAAATGCCCTTATATTTTTCATAAAAAGCACAATTTTCATCCACTAAAATAACATAAAATTAATCAGAAATGCAGACATATTTGATGTGGTATCCTGTCTAGCCAGCACAGTCAGCATTACTCAACCCTATTACGCTGTTGTGGGGGCGGCTTGACTCTAGGGTGAGTAAATAGTGATCATCAAGTCAATCCAGCTCGTGGGAGGTGCTTCAGGAAGCATGGGGTTAAATTTCCTCAGGTGACCTCAACAAATTGGTAGCTATAATGCTAAAAGTCAACAAGGCTGTAACTGCTGCAAATGGAGGATTCTTTGATAAAAGTAATGTTTGAAGGACAAAATTATTATTTCAAATACATATCATTATTTCTAACCTTGACTATATTTTCTATACATTTTTCAACTCATATGATTAATAAAATGTGAGTTTTCTTGGAGGGCACATGTTTTGACTGACCCCAAACCTTTGAGCAATAGTGTATATTACACAAACATTTTCAAATGATGTTTCATCTGGGTATTTAGCTTTTGTTTCAGTTGGATTTTCTGAATCTTCTAAAATATACGTTTGGAAGAAAACAAACTAATATTGAGTTAAAAAGCTATACATACCGTATTTTTCAGACCATAAGGCACACCGGAGTTTAAGGCGCACTGTGAATTGACGTGTCTAAGTGTTTCTTTGTCCACATATAAGACACACCACATTATAAGGCACATTGCATATTCTTGCCAAGTGTGTAATATCCCTCCTTTCCTCCGGTAGGGTGACCAAACACCTCCATTTTGGATGACCTGTCGGTGACAAAAGCTTTGCCCAGAAATACCCCCAATTTCAGTGTATCATGAAGGAGTAAAAAAGTTTAGCGCAACTAGAGGTATTTACCCGGTCTTGCCGCTGTCCGATGTAGAAGAGCTTTGCCAAACGCACCTTCCCTGCACCATCGGTGTTGCAGTTCAGACAAAACAAACCAACCCCCAGGCAGAGATTCTGCACTCCACAAAATCAGAGATGTCCCAAGTTTTCATTAGAGAAATCAAATCTGGTCAACTTACACCGCTCTCTCCTGAAGGACAGAGTAGTTGGATGACACTGCCCTGTTTCTAACATAAATAAATAAAAACAACTAAATTTTAATAGTGAATTAACTTGGTTTACTGTTGCTTGCGCGTACTCGTGGCATGGGCTGCCTTACATAAATGCACTTCAAGTTGAGACATTACAGTCAGGCAGTCTTGTAGACTACTCAGGGGTCCTGTTACGGGCCATTCAGGTAGTTACAAACACAGACATATATACGTAGACGCGTCATAGGGCGCAGGTTCGCACGTCAACGTCATCGCCATATTGTATGTGGCAGAAAAAAGTTGAGTTCTGTTATTGTGAACGTGGATCAGAGAAGATGCCTCATTCCTGTGCTGCAATAAATACACACACACACACACACACACACATATATACATATATATATATATATATATATATATATATATATATATATATATATATATATATATATATATATATTTGTGTGTGTGTATGTGTTATGAATTTAAGGATCAATTTGTTAAATGTAAACATTGTGGTCTTCATTATTTCATAAAACCGTGTCACATGTGAACCTTTAGGAATAGACTTTTTGGGTGAGTATTAAAGAGGTAAAATTAATAATATGAGAAAAAAAAGTCCTAGGTCAATACAGTAAAAATAAACAAACAAACACAAAAGTGATAATTTTATGATAAAAACATCATATTATGAGAATTAAGGGGGAACATTTCCAGAATAATCACAGTTTGCAGAATTATTTCACTCCTGGAGTAATAGGGCCAGGTTAGATTATTTTAAATATTTTTATTCTTTAGGAGAATAAATTCAGGAGAATGAAGCTAAAGGGATACGAAAATAAACTTGTAATATTACAAAAAAAATACTACGAATACAAAGTATATTCAGAGATTAAAGTCCCTCTGATACTGTTTAAGTGACTGAGTAACTGCAGATTTGCCACATTTAAGATGGCGGACGCTCTGACGCATCGCAGCATAGGCAGAACCCGCCCAATGACGCGTCTACTCTTATATTATGTCTATGGTTACAAAGTGTAATGCTCCGAATATCCATTGAGGGGAGTGGCTTCATTGGTCACCAAAGTCGTACTTACACATTTTAACAGATTTTTGAGCGGATTGTACCTCATAAAATCGGTCAGTAAGCACAACGGTAATCAAATATATGGCACACCAGATTATAAGGCGCACCATCAATTTATGAGAAAATTTAAGGATTTTAAAATATGGTAACTGAATCCAGTGAACTACAAGTGCTGTTAGAATCACAAACATACATCCACAATTTTCATTTCTAAAAAATGTTAACAAATTCAGGTCTTGTTTCTTTCTTTTCAAACAGGTGTGTTTGAAATTGTGGTAAACCTGAATCAAAAATTTGCAATATAGTGTTTAAATTTGAATTAATATACCTGGATTTTCTTCTTAAACCAACAAGGTTAACTGAGGTGGGGGTTTGGTATCTTGTATTTGTTACAGCATGACTGCCATGTTTATTATGTGAGCGCTTTAATCTTACCATCAGATTACAAATCAGGACCCTGGGTCTTTGCATAAATAAACTCAATAACACCTGCTGTTTAAATGCTCACATGTTTAATTAGCATTACTGACTTTATGCTGCTCTGCCCCTGTTGAGGTTGCAACCCAACACTGATTAGACGATCACTCCAAACTGTAGTGCTTTCCACTTCCTCTTCTTGATTGAATGTCAGTTTTGAGTGTTTATATTAAATCAAACCCAAACAGACACAAATACATTAAGCAAGGCATACAGGTTGCAGCCATTCATTATATATATACCATTTAGGGGATGTTCACAATTTACAACCTTTTCACAAGTCTACAAAGCGTACACTTTGTGCACTTGTCAACACGGGAGGCTGAAACAGTGTTGCTATGTCCGCCTAACATAAAAGACTTTGGGTTTGTTATTTTTAAAGTCGCTTATAAATTTTGTGAGTGGCGCTTGGGGGGGTGTTTTTGAACGTGAAGTTGTTTATTCGGACTTGGCTTTTTTTCCAAAAAACCTGTTTTCCTGACTATGCAACAAGAGCTAAAGAGACCTGCTGCTTGCGTTGCAGAAAGCACGAGCCAGCTAATATCTGTCTGCATACACACACCTCGCCTCAATGTATTTGTGAACTGTCTGACTGTGTTGTTGAGCCTCAGTGCTGTTTGCCCTGCTTCTCTCCCCTCCCAGAGAAGCAGGTCTATTGAATGTGGCCAGCTTTCAGAACGTGTATGCCTGTGTTTAATTGTCTTCCTGAATGTTGCAAAACATTCCAAATAAGATCAATAGGAGAGTAGTTGTGTTGTATTATTTTAATACATTTGAACAACACATAACACCTCTGTAATGACCCAAGAGAATCTGGAGACCCGATAATTCAGCCGATACAGAGACTGAACGTTTCAAAAGGTCTATCAACAATAAACTGGTGTTGCTGGAACAAGAACTGACTGGAGTGCACACTGGAATCACTGTGGGGAGAAGAGCAGGATCCACTCAGTGGAGATGATAGTGCACGGAATTAAAGCCGCTGTTGCGGAATAAAAGCCACTGTTGCTGCAAAAAGTAATATGGCTCCTACAGCCACTAACCTTCTCAGATACTGGGAGGTAGCACTGGCTCTGATGATTGATCCCAACAACAGAATTTTCCAGAAGAGCTAGGCAAGGGACGAGTCTGGGATCCAGGTAAGAGAATCGGTAAAGGGAGGCACACACTGTGCAGATGTTCCCAACCGGGGACAGAGAAAGGTCCGAGCTCCAGGCTTGGTTTGTTCATAAGACATAGTAGAGTCCAGGCAAGCGTGGTCAAAAAGCAAGGCAGGAGGTCAATATCCAGAGCACAGAAGGCAACAGGAGACTCGGACATGGGCAAGACAGGCAGGAGAAATAACAGGAATGAAACTATACCAGTGACAGAGTCTACGGGTGGATAAGGAAATCCATCCAACTTGGGAATACAGAAGACAAGGATGAGTAAGAGTTCCTAGGCATATAAAGTAATGTTCCATGATTTATATAATCCAACATATGTAACCAGTTTCAACATGCATGCATATAAATTATATCGTTATAGCCAAAAATGAGTAGAAAAGTGGCAACAACAAGACGCCTTCTAGCCTCAAAAGAGAAATAATATTAAACTATAAAATAAAAACCCAACTTCTGTCAGGATTTGTTTATGGATGGACCCAGAACCACAACACACGGGACTAAAATTAAGAGTTTTTATTGAAGGATTGATGGGTGGTGGATGACGTGACCGGGGAGGCAGGTCTGCACAGGAACAGGGGTGTAGGTGATGGCAGGAGCTGAAGGCCCGGAGCAACAGTTCTTAGAGCCAGAGACAGGCAGTAATGTCCACAGCTTCTCTGAGACGACAGGCAGACTTCAGAGTTTCAGAGACGGCTGGCAGGGTACAGTGCTACACAGAGATAGCTGGCAGGACTAACTTTAAAGGCATACTATGCAACATTTTTCAGTTAATTAATGTGTTCCATACCGTTTTGGATGATTAAATGAGTCATTTCAGGTCGAACAAAGGTTTTCTCGGCCGCCCTGGGGGTCTGTGGGGGAAATACCGCACTTGCAATTGCAAGAGCTTACGGCCCGCACACACAGAAGTCTTGCTTTAGGGCGAGAACTCCGTGTTTTTGCCCTGCCATTCACTATATGCACGCGCGAAAGCAACAACAAAGAACCGCGTGTTAACGTCAAATAAACATGCAAGCATATCGAGTATTATTATTATTATTATTATTATTATTATTATTTATTTATTTATTTTTATGTTGGCGAGACGCTACCGCGGCGGCGGCGAGACGGCGGCCGCGGCTTGGCGAGGCGGCGGCGGTAGCGTCTCGCCAACATAAAAAAAAAGAAAAAAATAATAATAATAATAATAAAACTGGCGAGGCGGCGGCGGCGGCGGGCTCGGCTTGGCGAGGCGGTGGCGGCCGGCCGCCTCGCCAAGATAGCGCTGCGGGAAGCTTGGTGTTCATACCTTCACTGTGTTAGTCATTGTTTGTACTGCCGTTTTTTCCACTTTTCGTTGCGTTCGCCTGTCTGCTAAGCTCAAAACAACCGCGCCTGGCTTGATGGAGAAACAAGAACAGCTGAGCATCTTTACGACAGTGCACTTTTACTTTCGCCCTCTGGGGGGAGCCTCGCTGGAAAATCAACCCCGGTTGCATAGTATACCTTTAAATGAGAAAACAGAAAGCAGGGTTCCAAAGGCGCACAGCTGACTGGCATGGAGAGGGTGTTGAATGATGACGGACTGGCACTGGAGTGAAACAGAGGGAGGCTTAAATAGGAAGGCTAACAGGTGAAATGAGTCTGACTGATTGATTGACTAACTACAAACAGGTATGACTGACTGCAAGGGGGAGTGAAGTGAAGGCTGAGTGAAAAGGGGAGGAGGAACTGAAAACTAACAATAAATAAAGTCAAATCAAATCAAATAGAGTCCTGCCACCTTTAAAGGTTTTCTAAAGACTCAGCAATAGTTGGCTGCATTGAAAAGGGTGATGAGAGTAAATATAGGACTGTGGTGGGCAACTTTGTCACTTGGAGTGAGCTGAACCATCTGCAGCTCAACGTGACAAAGACTAAGGAGCCAGTAGTGGATCTGAGGAGGGCAAAAATACCTGTGACCGCTGTTTCCATACAGAGCGCCACAAGAAATCATTCCTGCTTGTGGTCATCAATCTCTACAACGCCTCCCTCAGTGATTCAGACCCCCCCCCCCCCCCCTCTGTCATTGACATTTATTCATTCCTTTGCAATGTTTTTGCACATTGTCACTATCACTTTATTTTAGATCTATAATTATATATATATATATATATATATATATATATATATATATATATATATATATATATATATATATATATATATATGTGTGTGTGTGTGTGTGTGTATGCAGTGTGTGATTTGCAAAAAAAACCAGAGGGGGGGGGGGTTAATTTCAAAAGTTGTATTAATGAATCAAAGTTTTATTAATAAGTGTTAGCTAGCAGCTGCTCTTTCAGGTAGCTAACTAGATCCAGTAGGTTAGACTTTTGTTTTTAAACTTGCGCCATCTACTGTCGAGACTCAGGAGTGGGTATTAATTTACTTTAACCGCTTTGAGCAGAAAATGTAATAATACTCTTTAAATACAAACAACAAAATTAATTTACAAATGTGAAGAAACAAAACATGTATTAATTTCAATTTTGAAAAATCCATCATATTCAGGGGTTAAAGCAAAAACAATCAATTTGACTGAAAACATTTTCTAGTCAGCCCATATATTCCCGGGCCGTGGACGTCATGCCACCTTAGTAACCTCATTTGCTTATTGTAACAAGTCCACTTTAACCAAATCTGGTAGTTCCATTGACAATTCCTGTATCTCTCCCACCTTCCAGCTTCAGAGCCTTTGCACCATCAAGGACAGCCCTCTGCATAATCTCCTTCACTTTCCACATCCATAACATCACCTGGTTAACTTTAATATTTGCAGCATCAAGCAAGTTCTTCCTTCGCACTTTTGCCAAACTGGTCCACAGTCCACTCACCTTTCCACTTTACAATTTCAAAACCCTCCATAAACTGCAGCTAATTCAAAAGACAGCAGCTTGCATCATTACATCATCTTCTTCACACCTGTTTATTAACTCCACTGTCACATTCAATATAAATCAATCCTATATACTCTGTGTCCCCACCTCTCTCTCATTGACTGCTGGAGATGGTCAACAGCCCCTCCATGACCTTCTTTGTTACAGAAAAGCGCAGGTGGAATAATATTTATGATTTTTTTTTAAACTTTTTCCCGAATCAGACCCAGTCAAACCGGGATATCGTTTCACATTCCGACCCTCCTTCTTCTTCTTAAAAAAAAAGCGCGTCATGCTAAATTAGCCGAGCAACAGCGTTACTCTTTCAGTTTTAAATAAAACATAACAGCAACAGACACACTTACCGAGGGATGTTGTTGTCAGCTGTTTTATGCACTGAACTTTCTGACCTGCTGGTTTACATAAATCCAAAGAAAACCTTTGACTACCGCTACTTTCATTCATGCATCTGTGGTCAGTTTGAGATTTTCTTTTAAAAGTTAAAATGATTGAACATCGATAAACCTCAGACTGGTAGATTTCCGCTTTGCAAAGACCCGCCCTACTCTCCTTCTGATTGGCTAATGTCTTAGCTCTGCCAGATTTCATTGGTTAAGCACAGCTTCTGTTTAAAATCTTGAATAAAAAGTCTACACGGAACATTTTGCGCTCATTTTCCAAATTACGAAAGTCCCTCACAGCAACGGAGAACATTAAACCCCTGATAATATTACTGATTCAGATCAGAAGGGGGAGGAATGTATCCCCCCCAGGGATAAAACACAAATGACCAGAGGGGGGGACGTCACAACCAGAGGGGGAGGAAAATCCCCCCCAGCAAATCGCAGCCTGTATGTATGTATATAAATGTTTGTATATCTGGAGCGTGTAATGAAAATAATTTCCATCTGGGATTATTAAAGTATTTCTGATTCTGATTCTGATAAAACAGCGGTAGTGGTCCATGTAATTTGCTCGGCCAAAAGAAACGGATACCACATTGTCGAGCAACTCGGAAAGGCAGAGGGCTGGCTCGTCTTCTCTTTAAAAGTCCGGATCTCCGCTGTCGGTCCCACGACAGAGGGTTGAATGGTGCCTTGCAGATTCGGTTGGCTTAGCTCCAAACTTAAAAAGCCTTTCATTCAAAGGGTGTTGTACAGCCATTTTGTCCAGCAAAGAGGCGCCAATACCCCATAACAACTAAAGGGTACAAGCCTTTAATAAATTTACTTCAGCTATTCCATTTTGTTCATTACGCAAAGCACTGCTCCTATAACAACACTGCATGCTATATCAATATAATTGTAATATGACAAGGAAGGAACACTTTTTTTGTATTGACAAAACACCCTGGCTCTCTGCTGACCAACTTCGTAGAGGCTACCATGTGGTATACCACTATTGCAAGCAAAACTTTCTTCTTTAACCCCCTACATTATATTAGTGTAGTGTTTATTTTCCCCACTTCGTCTCAAAAGACTGATCACAATAATGCCTTAAAATGGCGTTAAAAAGCCCCCCTAAATATTATGGACTTAAATGTTTCATGAAGAGGATTGGTTAAACTTGTGGATTCTTAAAGAGCATTACCAATATTTTGTGGCATTATTTGAATTAGAACAATACCAGCACCTGAGGCTGTGTTATTATTTTATATTTGTGAAGGTCGGACATCACAGTTCAATCTAAAAGGACTAAATACATAACTGTGCATTCAAAAGTATAAATTTAGTTTAATGCTACCAAATTGTAATGATTTCCACTCTAGGTACCCAATATTCAAGCCAGACACGGTGTGTTATTTCTTAAAAGGTTTATTGAAAGGTCTTGAAGGTGGTGGCATACAAGACAGGCAATATCTAGAAAAGCTGATGATGGCACGTGATGATGGCAGAGAAAGGCTGACCAGGTGATGGTGGAAGTGGGATGACCAGACTTATAGCTGACGAGTTCCCAAGGAAGGCAGAGCGAGTACTAATCCACACAGAAACACACAAAGCAGGCGGTGCACACAAATACTAGTAAGACAACTAGTAAGGGCAGGCCAAGCACAGGAAAACAGGATTGGCAGGCTGCACACACAGACACTGGGGAACCAACATGCAGGCAGTGAGACAGGACATTCTGCCAGAGAGTGGTTGTGGGATGGGTTTAAATAGACAGAGTCACAGATGGAATGACTTGGTGTTATTTAGACAGCAGCAGGTGGAGCTGACCTGGTGAATGGAGCCGGGAATAGGGAAAAACAGCCAATCAGCCAAAAATCACAAAACAAAAGCCCAAATCATGTCACCAAACCAAAAACAAGCTAGACGTTACTTTAAAAACATAGGAATCATCTTGCAGTGAGAGGATATAAGAGGTGAGTAAAGGCAGGGAGTAGCAAAAGAGAACACAATAGTAAGCTCCTAATTCAGAAATCACAGTAACTCACAATGTGGAAGCAAGGGAAAAACTACTAGAACCACACAACCAGATGAACTGAACAGGATGGTCTGCAACACTAAATGTAGGTTGTGACTTAGACATGCCCACCCTGTCATTGTGCCACTCTCCTCCTGTCTCCATCCAACACTTTAATTATAAATCAAGGACGCGCACACAACATTTATGTTAAGATTGACTTTGACATAAAGACATTATCTGGAACCTTTGATGGCAACCCAAATTTTTACTTAGACATTTTTCAACTGTAATAATGCATTTTAAACCCAGACTTATCCACACGTCTTTAGTGAAGCTCCAATAATTCCTTGAAAAAAAAAAATAGAATATTTAATGATTATATGCTGTTTTAGTTGGGAACGTAATGAAATGTGAAGGTAAAATTAATCTATTATTTGTAATAAACAGCTTCAGTAAGGGCTCCATTTCTCACCCATCCAACCTGTCATGATGAGGAACTTTATCTTCCTATAGGATCTGTCCCATAATCACTTTGTGAAATCAGACAGGGGATCCAATCATTATCTAAGCAATACATTACAATGGGCAGTGACATCTGAGCCCTGACCAGACCGCCCTTGTAAAAGCTAAGGCGTGTGCAAGTTACCTTAGCATCTGGGAACAGTGTAAACAATTAGTGGTTGGATCAGAACCTGTGCAACTATTAGTATGATGTAAAGAGTTAGCACGTGGGAGTTGTTTAGTACAACTATTTAACATACTTTTGTTTTGGTCAAAACTTTATAATTGAACTAAGGGTAGATCATCTTTCATCTACTGTGCAATAAATAATGGTTTGGTTAAGTTGTGCTAAAAAGTACTAACTCTAACTAACAACAACATGTAACAAACAAATATAGTCATACCACAAATAAGGCTTGATTTTACAGAGTTACTGTTTGATGCTCCTCATTTTTCCTCTGAGACACAATTCTGTACAAGAGAAAGTATGTCACATCTTCACATGTTTTTAAGTAATCACATCTGTGTTCACAAAGTATAGGAACATTATAAAATACCACTATCCTGCAAGGTTTTTTTATTGCTTCCCTCCTCAAATATACTTAATTGTCATGACCAGGTTCTGCAGTGAATGATGACCTGATGAGAAAGTAATTTAGTCATTTAAATCTGATGTTTTACAGAAGAGACATTTCTAAAGCATGCAGAGCAGTTGGGTCCAGATGAGCAGGAATTTCTGCTGTTTAAGATATTTGAAAATAATGGTGGAATGTATTGCAACGGCGACTCTGCAGTCTTTTCACTTTTCACCACCTTCTCCCTTCTGCACTTCTAACTTAAGGTTAGAACCAGATTATACTATGGTCATATTGCAGGGTTCAAAAAGAAAACACTTTTTCAATATAATTAGCAGAAAAGATGTGGCAGGTGTGATTAAAATCACTGTCTTTTGTTTGAAATGGTTATCTCATGACAAAAGCATGCAGTCAGTATCACTTTGCATCAAAATATCCACAGTGGGAGGGAGACTTCTGTTTATTACAGTTTTCTGGATCATCAAGAACTTCCAAGTGGGAGACTGAGTTGCAGTTAAAAATGTTTAAGAATGTTTGAGAGTGACCTGTGTCACTACCCTATCTGTACCTGTAGCACAGTCTGTACCATCAGCTTCTTTGCGCATGCACAAACAGAATAACTTTTGAACTCACTTTATTAGTTTAAAAAGGACTGGAAATTTTTTTATGGTTCACTTTATAACAACTGCCATTATTTTGAACAACAAATACACTGTATTAAAAAGTTGTTTATTAAACTTGTGTGAGCTATAACATATTTATGCTGTCAATGCTCCCTCTGGTGGACCCATCACAGACAAGAGAAGACCTTGTTATGGTGGTCACATAACTTATTTCTAGCAAAAACATACTGTAATTGCAGGTGACGAAAGACTGCAAACGGATCTATTCTTTGATCAACACTGTTTGAGTGCACAGTTAAGTTCAGAGAAAATAGAATTTTCAAATGAATTAAAATTTTCGCTCTGTGACGTAACCATTGTGCATTCTCAGAGCAGTCAAAGCATCCATTGAAATGCGATTTAAAAGTATTTTTGTTATTCCCTTTAAATCATGCAATATTCACACAATTACAATGAAATACAACACCCACAATAAGATAAAGGAAGAAAAAAGCATGTCTTCTCAGAAGTTATTCTGTTGGTACATGCACAAAAGAGCCAAAGATAGGGATTGTACTTCTGGTACAGATTGGGTAGTGACATCCAGCATGTGCAAGGATGCTGATCGTCTGAAGGAAGCAAAACAGAATTATGTTACTACCAGAGCTTGTTCAATGCTAGCATCACGAGCTGTGGGCCACTACATTCAAAATGAGGAAAATGTTACCTTAAGACATGAAAGATTGCAAAGAAGCCAATTCTGTCTAATGAAGACATCAAGTTCTGACTGAAATCCTACAGGATGGACAGAAGCCTGGTGCATTGTTATTTTTTGATGAAAAGTTATGCAGATTGTTTGAATCATCCAGAAACAATTTCTCCTAAGTGGAAAAAAGTTTCTTCTGTGCCATGCTGACTGTTAGAAAAATGTGAATGTCCGTCCGTCCGTCCGTCCGTCCGTCTTCTTCTGCTTATCCGGGGTCGGGTCGCGGGGGTAGCAGCTTCAGTAGGGAGACCCAGACGTCCCTCTCCCCGGCCACTTGGGCCAGCTCCTCAGGAGGAATCCCAAGGCGTTCCCAGGCCAGCCGGGAGACATAGTCCCTCCAGCGTGTCCTGGATCTTCCCCTGGGCCTCCTCCCGGTGGGACGTGCCCGGAACACCTCACCAGGGAGGCGTCCAGGAGGCATCCTGACCAGATGCCCGAGCCACCTCAACTGGCTCCTCTCGACGTGGAGGAGCAGCGGCTCTACTCTGAGTCCTCCCTGGATGACTGAGCTCCTCACCCTATCTCTAAGGGAGAGCCCAGACACACCACGGAGAAAACTCATTTCAGCCGCTTGTATCCGGGATCTCGTTCTTTCGGTCACGACCCAAAGCTCGTGACCATAGATGAGGGTAGGAACGTAGATCGACCGGTAAATCCAGAGCTTCGCCTTTTGGCTCAGCTCTCTCTTCACCACAACGGATCGGTACAGCACCCGCTTCACAGCAGACGCTGCACCAATCCGCCTGTCGATCTCCCGCTCCATCTTCCCCTCATTCGTGAACAAGACCCCAAGATACTTGAACTCCTCCACTAGGGGCAGCACATCCTCCCCAACCCGGAGAAGGCACTCTACCCTTTTCCAGTTCAAGACCATGGTCTCGGATTGGAGGCACTGATTTTCATCCCGGCCGCTTCGCACTTGGCTGCAAACCGCTCCAGTGAGAGCTGTAGATCACGCCCTGATGAAGCCAATAGGACCACGTCATCCACAAATAGCAGAGACGCAATCCCAAGGCCACCAAAACGGATCCCCTCAACACCTTGGCTGCGCCTAGAAATTCTGTCCATAAAAGTTATGAACAGAATCGGTGACAAAGGGCAACCTTGGCGGAGTCCAACTCTCACCGGAAACGAGTCCGACTTACTGCCGGCAATGCAGACCAGACTCTGACACCGGTCGTACAGAGACCTGACAGCCCTTATTAAAGGGCCCGGTACTCCATACTCCCGGAGTACCCCCCACAGGATCCCTCGGGGGACAGGGTCGAATGCCTTCTCCAGATCCATAAAACACATGTAGACCGGTTGGGCAAACTCCCATGCCCCTCTAGAATCCTGCTGAGGGTATAGAGCTGGTCCAGTGTTCCACAGCCAGGACGAAAACCACACTGCTCTTCCTGAATCCGAGATTCGACTATCTGACGGACCCTCCTTTCCAGAATCCCTGAATAGAACTTACCAGGGAGGCTTAAGAGTGTAATTCCTCTGTAGTTGGAACACACCCTCCGGTCCCCCTTTTTAAATAAGGGGACCACCACCCCAGTCTGCCAATCCAGAGGAACTGCCCCCGATGTCCACGCAATGTTGCAGAGCCGCATTAACCAATACAGCCCCACAACATCCAGAGCCTTAAGGTACTCAGGGCGAATCTCATCCACCCCCGGGGCCTTGCCACCGAGGAGCTTTTTAACAACCTCGGCAACCTCAGCACCAGAGATGGAAAAAACCCGACCCAGAGTCCTCAGGCTCTGCTTCCGCAACAGAAGACATGTTGGTGGGATTAAGGAGGTCTTCGAAGTATTCCGCCCACCGAAACATGACGTCCCGAGTCAAGGTCAGCAGCGGTAAACGGTGTTGGTACTGCACTGCTTCCCCTTCCTGAGACGACGGATAGTGGACCAGAATCGCTTCGAAGCCGTACGGAAGTCTTTCTCCATGGCCTCTCCGAACTCTTCCCACGCCCGAGTTTTTGCCTCGGCGACCAGCCGAGCCGCCTGCCGCTTCGACTGCCGGTACACATCAGCTGCTTTCGGAGTCCCACAGGCCAAAAAAGCCCGGTAGGACTCCTTCTTCAGCTTGATGGCTTCCCTCACCTCAAGTCCAACAACAAAACACCACTCGAGTTCAGATCAGGTGGGCCATTCCTCCCAACCACGCCCCTCCAGGTCCCACTGTCATTGCCAACGTGAGCGTTGAAGTCCCCCAGCAAAACGAGGGAGTCCCCAGGAGGGACACTCTCCAGTACCCCTTCCAAGGACTCCAAAAAGGGTGGGTAATCTGAACTGCTGTTTGGCGCATAAGCGCAAACAACAGTCAGAACCCGTCCCCCCACATGGATGCAGAGGGAGGCCACCCTCTCGTTCACCGGGGAAAACCCCAACGTGCAGGCACCGAGATGGGGGGCAACAAGTTTGCCAACCCCAGCTCGGCGCCTCTCACCATGGGCAACTCCAGAGTGGAAGAATGTCCAGCCTCTCTCAAGGAGACTGGTTCCAGAGCCAGAGCGGTGCGTCGAGGTGAGTCCAACTATTTCTAGTCGGAACCTCTCAACCTCGCGCACAAGCTCAGGCTCCTTCCCCACCAGAGAGGTGACATTCCACGTCCCAAGAGCCAGCTTCAGCAGCCGAGGATCGGAACGCCAAGGAAATGTGAATGTAATCATTATATTTCTATCAAGTTACAGGTATTTGGTTTGTTTTAAGAGTTTGCTTTCAGGAAGGTTCTGTTGTATTTAACCTTAGACAGGGAGAACAAATGGTTCTCCCAGATAATGCCGCAATAAAGCTTGCTCCCTTGTTTCTTTTCAACCCCCATGTTGTAAATTCCTGAATCTTTCTGACCCAACCCTCCTGAACCCCTCTTTGATGTGTGATAATAAAGACAAGAGGACAGAAATGACCCGACGCAGACGATCCTAAACTTTCAGGGAGTGAAGTTCTCCGTTTGGGTATCCTCTGTCCTTTGCTATAGAACAGTCTAAAATGTGTGTTGTGTGCTTTTCGTTCTAGGATAAAAGGGGTTATCTTTAATAACCCTAACAGCCTGGTGCCGTGACGCGGATCCCAACATATCAGCTCGCTGACGAGAGGAGCGGAAACGCTGAAACCCACCGGTGGTCTGAGTCAAGGACCTGTCTAAAGTCCAGGGAGGTAATTTCCTTGCTGGGCCAGCGTCTCGCCAACGAGGGATTGACGGGATCCGACCGGGAGAAAAGCACACCACAGCAAGTAAGTTTTAAAGCGATTGGTTAAAGTCCGTCGTTCAGGGTTTCGGGTGATTAAAAGTTCCCCGAACAGTTGTGCAAGCAAGTTTTAGACCCTTGTAACGGGTGATTAAAAAAAATCCCAGAAAAGTTAAATCGAGAGGTTTGAGCCCCTCGAAGCAATACGACCGGTTTTCAGTCCGCTGTAGAATTAAAGGTAGCTAAAAAACTCAGGTTAAAGTCCTGAACGGTACCTTAAAAGAAAAAAAAAAACAGGATTAAGGTCCTGGAAGGTAGATAAACACAACGCAAAAGTAATTAGGATGGGCTCAGGACAAAGTAGAAAGGGAAATCCCAGAGGGGATGAAATCCAAGTAAATTTAAAATGTTATTGCAATAAATATTATCATATATTTCTTAATATTAAAAAATACTTGGAGAAGTGGAAGAAAAAGTATAAAATAGGTGGTGTGTTGAAGATGAATCAATGGAAAAACGTTGTGTGCCGGCTAAAAATAAGCGTTAAGAAAGAAAAAAAAAGAGGAAATAAAAAAATGTGTATGTCTATGTGTATGTGTGTATGTATGTATATAAATATATTTATAGCTATATAAGGACTTGACGTTGCGCGCTGTAAGTTAATTCAATCACAAAATAGGCAGGATGAGAGACAGCCTAGTGCAGCAGGAGGGGTTGGGTTGGCTGATGGAACGGCAGTGACTGCAGCGCCGGCGCGTCCGGCTGACAACCTTCCCCCAACACCTGTTGATCTCCCACAAAATTAGGCTCTAAATAAAAAAGAACTCGCCAGAACAATACTAAAGTAACGCAAACTATGGTAGCAACTGAAGAAGGCAGACCACCACCGTGTAATCTCTTAAACCCCCCAGGGATATTTCAGATCTGTATGCAGACCTGGATGGACTGAGTAAATCAGATCATTCGTTATCTACAGACCGTCCAAAGGATTGTATCCTATGGTGCAGGTCGCAAATCCTAATGTAGGAACACAGCAGCCTCAAACAATCCCAGTTTTTTGTCCGTGGTCGTTAGAAGAAGCCAGAAAGGCTGTAGAAGGTGTAATTTATCCGCAGGAAGATCCATAATTATGGATCCAAGACATGGAGGGAATTTATATCTCATATGGTTTAAATGGACATGTGTAAAATGGACATTTGTAAAATCAGCAAATGGTCAAACATCCCAAGAATGTATGTTAAAAGTAATAGAAATAAAGGACCCTCAAACAGGAAAAAAAGGTTGTATGCTCCTGTAGTAATGTCACCAACTTGCCCCATTAATCTGTTAGGATGGGACTTAATGGAAAAATTAGGCATTGCAGTTTTTCCAACGCAGGATGGAATGAAAGCTGTCCATGTAGAACATGTAATGTCGCTGCAACAAAATCCTCATGTGTTTTATGCACTATGCTTACCGTCTCTGCTCCAAATAAAAGAGAAAAGCAAGCTTATGCAAAATGCTGGAAGCACATTGTCAAATCCAGAGGATGAAACTCGGTTAGCTGATCTACAAACCACTATGAATGTGTGCTTAACCTCAGATGAAAAGTTTGAAAAACAGGAAACTACAATTGTGGCTATACAGAATATGTATACAGATGGGAGTTCATTTGCAGCAGTTACTGTTATGCTTTCTACACAGATACAAAAATTGTATGACTTACCATGGGAACCTATTTTGTCATTGTTTAAGACCTATGAAAAACAGTGGAGGGACACATGCCCATGTTTAAAAGCTGCAGGAAGACCGTCTGATTTTCAGCTGTGTCCACACAAAACAGGCTGGCTTTATAGCCCAAGTACAGAACTATGGAAACAGCCTTACAAAGTTCTGTTCGATGCAGAACCCCTGTCCAAGATTTGGCATGAGACAAAATAATCCAACATTCTTTGCTATCAGAATCCAATGAAAATTATTTAAAAGGTGTTCCAAATGCTTTGTGGTCTACAGGGCCAACTGATGTAGGATTATTGACAACTGTAGAACCAGTTAAAATAGTTCCTAAATTAAAGTACAGGCTGCGGATAAAACAGTACGGGCTAAAATATGAAGAACAGGAGGGTATAATGGCAGTTATAAACATTTCATTGGATGCAGGAATAATTAGACCATGTCCAGATTCTCAGTTTTTACTTTCAAGGATGAGAAAAAAATATACGTAGACACGCCTGCCACAGGGATTTGTAGACAGTCCTACAATTTTCACCCAAGCCATTTTAACATGCTTGGAGAGCTTTAATCCAAAGCATGGAAGCCAAGTGTTAATGTATGTAGATGACCTTTTAGTTGCGTCTAAAACAGCTGAACAGCGTAGGGCAGATTCTTTGCAACTGCTACACAAAAGTGTCAAATACAGCAACATAGGGATTTAATTCATAGTATTTAATTCATACAAAAAAATATTTTTTTGTAAAGCCTGTAAGGTCTGTTAAAAATTACCCTCAGGTTAATTTTAGATCACAACAGTGAAGGTTTCCAGAACTAAAGGAACCTTTTGAAGTGATGCATATGGATGTTATTGAACTGACACAAAGTGGCCCTTACAAATACTGTTTGGTAATGATTGATGCATTTTCAAAATGGGTTGAAATAGTTCCAGCAAAGCACACAGAGGCACTGACAGTAGCTAAAGCAATATGCAAAGGTTTGGCATCCCACAGAAAATTTACAGTAAAAATGGTTCACATTTTCTGAATCAGGTGATTCAGCAAATGTCAAGCAGGTTACAGATAACCTTAAAGAAACACCGTGCCACAAAGTGCAGAACTTGTGAAAAGGACAAATGGGACATTTAAATCCAGGCTTAAAAAGTGCATGGAAGAAACAAAGAGGCCATGGCCAGAATGTCTGGACCTAGTAAAACTGTACATGAGAATAACTCCAACGAGCAGTGGTTTTACTCCATTTGAAATAATATATGGCAGACCATATAAATTACCGCTGTTCACAATACAGACACCACCTAGGGAGGAAGGAAAAACTCTAGCAGACTATATGAGAGAAATGATTCAGTTTAAAAAAGTGTCCAATGCAAATTTACTGCCAGGAGAACCTTTGTCTCCACAGGATCCACAAGCAGTGAGACCAGGAGACTGGGTGTTAACTGGGCGAGCCAAAGGTGGGAAGGACCATCCCAAGTATTCCTGACCACGCCAGCAGCTGTGAAGATTGCTGAAAGACCTTCCTGGATTCACCTCAGCCACTGTAAGTTACAGACAGTGTTAAACACCTATGGTTGGAACAGTGGGGAAGTCCGATTACAAAGTGGTTTGGTTTTTTAGGACCTCTCGTCTTAACGTCGGTGAAGAAACCAACTGATCCCTGTTTTTTAGAGTCCTGGGTAAAATTAACATCTCTGCTAACCTAGCAAAAATGGTGTTCCCATGGAGATGGGGCTTCTTCTTTTGCGTTGTGGCTGTTGCGTGCATTATCTGTTTGAGTCCAGATCCGGTAAATGAGAGAGGAAAGAGGTTCATCCACTCTGCTGCCATGAAGATTTGGCTGGGTGATATCCCAAACCACTATGATGACAACCTATGGGAAACGTATGCAAGAACTGTAGTCCAGCAGCATAACAAGACTGATTGCTACGTGTGTTCTGTCATGCCCAAATCTACCAAGCAGCCTACCTTGTACATAACTCCCATGAACACCTCACAGGCTATTTGTTTTGCATCATATGCATTCCAGTTTATGCCTGCTCAGTTGATGAACGCCACGACTGGGGAGATTATGATGGAACAAGTGTGCAAAGAAGTAAAGTCATCACTGTTCTCTTACAGCAAAGTTACAGGCTATCCCACCAAGATGAAGGCTGTTATGTCTAAAGGAATGAAACATCCAGTGTGTATTCGCTCACCTAGAGGGAACGATACGGTGAAGGTAGGACATGCAGCAGGATACCAGAGTACCATCACTGACCTTTACTCTGACTTTGTCTGCGGCATCGTCCCTAATGGAACGTACACCAGCTGTTCTACTTGGAAACCACAAGTTAACTTTTCTGCAGAGGGTGGCTGGCTCCTGTGTGGTGGAAACAACATTTACCCATTACTGCCCCTCAGCTGGTCAGGTACATGTGCACCTGTGTTTGTTTCTGACCACACTGTTATCATCTCAGCTCAAGCTGTGAAGGACCATCACTCCTCTGATAGGATGAGAAGAGATATCAGCCCCATGATCCCATATAGGGTTCCAACGTTCCCTCTGAACATAAGCACTGGAGTACAGCAAATAAAATAGGACTTTCACCTTTCCCGTGGTTTGGAGTTGGTAAATCTATGCTGATGATTGAGACATTGGACTATAGAATGAAAACTCTGGTGAACATGACGATGGACATCAACAAAGGACAAAACAAACAATTAAGTGAAATGCGTTTAATGGTACTGCAAAACAGAATGGTTTTGGACATGTAAACTGCTAGCCAAGGTGGCGTATGTGTAATGATTGAAATTTCCTGCTGTACGTACATTTCTGACGCAAATGAAACTCATATTACTGAAGCTATGTCTGCTTTGAAGAATCTGCAACAAGCAATGTCCCAGGATGTTGTTCCTCTAAGTATGAACTTTCTCTCCTGCTTCTTTTCAGGGTCGTGGTGGCACCTTTTACTGATAATAATGACACCTATTATTATTGTTCTTATTATTCTTTGTGTTTTTACTGCTTGTGTAATCCCATGCCTAAAGTCTATGATTGCTAAAACTATGGAAAATGTAGTATTTCAATATCAAATGCTTTCACAAATCCCTCTTGAAGAAATACAACCTGTAGTTTAACTTTTCCCTTGTTAAATGCTTAACAAAATGACAGTCTCATTGAAAATGCAGAACGCAAGAAAAGAATACTTGAAGGAGGTTAAGTTAAGCTTTCAATAAAATTATTAAAAGGGGGGAAATCTTAGTAAATGTGAAAGTAATCATTATATTTCTATCAAGTTACAGGTATTTGGTTTGTTTTAAGAGTTTGCTTTCAGGAAGGTTCTGTTGTATTTAACCTTAGACAGGGAGAACAAATGGTTCTCCCAGTAAAAGGCCGCAAAAAAGCTTGCTCCCTTGTAATCCTGGAAATGTTCTTCAGGTGATAGAAAGCTGACTTGTAATTGTCTTTAGATGCTTTTGGAGGTTCAGGTCTGAGGCCAATACTACACCCAGATTTTGGACCTGATCAGTGGTTCCTAGCTGAAGCAGCTGAAGCTGTGTGCTAACTTTTAATGATCAGATCAGAACCTGTGCAACCATTAGCATGACAGTTATTGAGTCTGTTGTGAGCAGCTGATATTAACAAGTTTAACAGCAGCTGGGAGGAACAACCTGTGGAAACAATCCTTAGAGCATCTGGGATGGAGCAGTCTGTCACTAAAAGTGTTCCAGCTATGCAACAAATGTCTCCCACCCCATGCATGGAGCCCATGGGGTGGGAGATATTTTCCATCAGTGATGTGAATTTCCTTACAGTCCTTCTGTCTCCCACCACCTGCACTGGGTCCAGGGGATATCTCAGGACAAAGCTGGCTTTTCTAATGAGCTTATTCTGCCACTTCCTCTCAGCTACAGATCAGCTGCTGCTCCGACAGACCACACCATAGATGATGGCTGATGCCACGAAAAAGTTAAAGGTCATCAGGAGTGCCCCTTGCACTCCAAAAGATCTCAGGCACCTCAGCAGGTAGAGTCTACCCTGACCCTCCCTGTAAAGCATCCCTATTGAGACCCTAGTCCAGTTGATTGTTCAGGTGAACATCCTAGTACTAAGAGTCCACTATCTCAACATCAGTTCCCTGGATGTTCACCTGTTTCAGAGAGGTGGGTCTACGCCTGCGAAAGTCCACAACCAGCTCTTTTGTTTTCACTGCATTTAACATGAGGTGGTTCTACTGGCACCAGTCTACAAAGATCTGGATGCACTGTCT
Organism: Fundulus heteroclitus; assembly: GCF_011125445.2. Lineage (NCBI taxonomy): Eukaryota > Metazoa > Chordata > Actinopteri > Cyprinodontiformes > Fundulidae > Fundulus > Fundulus heteroclitus. Next base: position 29,952,038 of record NC_046375.1, read on the forward strand.
GTACTCTAGTGTACAAAATGTGAATTAGTGTGCATAGCAATTTATGTTTGTTTTATGATTGTTAAACTTTACAATCCCAGACAAGAGCGAATGCTTAGCCCTCCCCTCCTGAAAACAATGTCTGTGCAGTGTCAACATCCAATCATAGAGTTGGCTTCTCCAGCATCATGCCTTAAATATAGTGATCTCTAAAGTGGATATAGTGATCTGTCTCTCATATATATATATATATATATATATATATATATATATATATATATATATATATATATATATAAATTTTTCTTTCGTAACAGAATATTGGTTTTCCATATTGCCTAGCCCTATCTGCAGGTCAGATCATCAGAAAGAAGGAAGGGGTCAAATCTTGCCCTAGTGAAGCAGGATACAAAGAGAGCTGGGGAACAAATATGCTGTTTTGTTCTCTTAAAGGAGGAGAGAGAAATTAATGTGTCTTAAATACACAACACAACATATATTTGATGCATTCGCTAATAAAAACTCTGGAATTTCTTCTTATATCTTGTTACTTACATGCTGGATGTGTCCATGTAGTAGTTCAGAAGCCAAATGAACATTATGACTCCACCAGATCTAAATGTGCTAAATTTAATTTGTGTAGAACAAGCACAATGAAAATAAAACATCATATTTTTTGATTTGTAGTTTACGTCTACATTAATATTTCAGAGTTATTGTTATTTTTGTTAGATCTAACAAGAAAATAAATGTCTATAAAAATATATCCTAACATTTTATTTGACAGCTCAGGTTCTGAGTGTTTGAAAAAAAGAAAGGTATGAAGCGCTGATGAGAGGTTGGCTTTTTTAACCTGTGTTTACTGTAGTACAGTGATTGACAGTGGTGCAGAGAAGCTGTTTGGCCAAATATGAGAACAATCAATAGGGACTTTGTTTTGCTTGGCAGACTGTGTCCCACAGTGGCTCCAGTAAAACTTGGTACAATATTTGATGTGCTAATGTTGTTTTGAGTGATCGTCATTTCCCACCAGGCCCACATAAGTGGGTAAACAAATATGAATTATGTGTACTGTATAAACACTTGTGAGAGCCCTCAGGAGGCTTCAGGAAAAGACCGTGCATGTAAACTCTGCTGCTTACCTTCTGAGTCTCTTTGGGTACATTCTAGACTGACCTTTAATTTCTAGCACTCTAAAAATTAAACAAAGCCTGACCAATTTAGTCCTACCTTGTATTGCTCTACAGTTTTGCCTTCAATAAAAAAATATAGTGAAGGCAACGTGATATAGTGATTTTCTTGAAATAGACATAAAAATGTGATGCCGGTTTTAGTCCTGGGTTGGTTTAGATATTTGCTCTGCTTTCTTCTGTGTTTTAAGACACTAAAACACAGGTGTAATATTGTTACAGCCAAACTAAATGACAATTTCAATTAAGTTTTTGCTGTAGTTTGACGAGAGAAACTGTCTGGTGCTAGTAAAAGGAATTTTACTATAATTTCTTTACCAAACACAGAAACTGTTTTAATCCTTTAAGTAAATATCTCAAATAATAATTTTAGAAGTTTTGCCAAAAAACACATGGTTAAAACTTTAACAGAATTTTGCACTTTTTGTGATTTTTCTGACAGCTTGGATGTGTTGAGGCATACAATCACTCGTGGAAACACCAGTGGTGGACCATAAGCCCCAGCAAGGCCTTATCTGTTGCCTTAAGAAATATCTGTATCACACACTAATGTTAATAATATTGTCCATGAATATTTTATTAAATAATAAATATCAAATGGTCTATTTTCAGAATTTTTCCACTGGTTGCAGCTTCCACATGTGTATTTGTATATTAAAGTTTTGTAAGCCCTTCTGTAAGTAATATAAAGTGTGCATCAAGCTGTCACTTCAACCAATCAGATTTTGCACTGGCAACACCAAGGCCTTCTAGCAGGTGTACAGGAATGTCAACATATTCAGAGTGGACTCGCCAGAGCTAGCAACCTGCTTTTGTAGGGAGCTACACCAGCAAAATTATAGTTGTGTTGATTTTCTCAATGTTGTATCAACCAACAATGGTTCAAGGATGAGAAGATATGGCTTTGCTTGCAGATTTGTTGTTAAAGCTATTTTTAGGACAAACTTTTCAAGAAACCCTGGACATAAAAAAGGTTGGGTTACTCTGAAGCCACCAAGCCTGTCACAAACAGGAAAAAGGTTTGTCCGTCTCTTTTGATCCACTATGAGCGGTACTTTTGGCTCAAGGGCTTTGAGGAATACTGCAAACTGTATTGATGGGAGTTTTTGTTATTTGTGTCCAATCATCATGGTGTTTGAAGCCACAATGGGCTTGTGAATTTGACTTGCCTAACTAAGGCAGCAAGGAGATACCAAAACACTGTTGGACACTACAAGCAAGTCAAGATGTTACTTGACTTGAAATGACAGACTCTGTAAGATAGTCACTTTATTCACAATAGTTCAAACTTTATGGAAAGATACTTGCTAGCTCCGTAATGACAACCAAAAGCCAAGTGTAGCTCGCTGACTACCAAACCTCTCAACTTTTGACGACAGTTGAGAGTGAGATTGGTGCTGTTGGTCGATTGAAGACGGTCCAACGGGGGGGGGGTGCTGTTGTTCGATTCAAGACGGTCCAAGGGGGGGGGGGGGTGCTGTTGTTCGATTCAAGACGGTCACTATTTTAGACGGACTTTGCTTTCATGTTACAGTTTGTATTAACACATGACGACTTACCATTTATTTCCCACACAACACGGACCGTAGAAGTGTTTCACTTTGGATGAGGGAAACCTTTTTGCGCGGCGGCGGTCCTTGCAGCTGTGTTACCTCTACTACTGGACGTGCGGAAACCATTGTACCGCAAATTGGTTCCGCAATGACGCGAAGCGTCCGTACGCGTGCGTTTCAAGAGTGAGATTTTCATTGTAAGATTGAGATTTTCAAAGTAATGCGTGTGAGCGTGTGCAATTGATGAAATGCGTGTGTCACACGGTCAATGCATGAGAGTTGAGAGCTATGCTGACTACTAACCAAGCAAATAGCAAGCTAAACATATTAAGTTATATGTTTCAGTTACCACTCCACTGACATTGCCAGAATCCATGCTGAACTCCACCAGTTGCATGCACCCTGTGCTCATAATACATGCATAGTGCTCTGTGAACAGGTTCATGTGATTGGCTTATAAGTAAATCATCCCCCACGTGGAGTACATTCTCGTGACTGGCTGAACCAAGGGAGAGTTCTGTAAAAAAACAAAATGCTGTTAAGCTTAAAGACCAGAGGTAGTTAATCAATATATAATTGTGTATGGATCAGAAATAATTTTGTGAATCTTGTCCTGTGCATGTGTAAACCTTGTGTGCTTTTTTGAATCATCCTGTGTGTGTGTGTGTGTGTGTGTGTGTGTGTGTGTGTGTGTGTGTGTGTGTGTGTGTGTGTGTGTGTGTTTTCCTGTACATGTGTGGATCTTGTGTGCGTTTGTGAATTTTCTCTTGTGCATGTATGGATCTTGTGGATTTTAAAGTGTTTTATGGAGAAAACAAGGGAGCAGCCAAAAGCAAAAAAAGAAAAATAAACTCATCCATAATGGCTTAAAAAACACGAAATTATCAGAAATAATCTTATAAAACAAATAAATATATAAAAAAATATAATTAAACAAATGAAAATCTAAACATCATTGAAATGATCTGGCAATTTGACTTTGATGGACAGTTGTTTTTCTAATACATTCTCCTGGTGTTGGTCAGGACATGATTTACTTTATTGTATATTTGTCGTTATTATGCTTTGGATACTATAATTAAGATTTTTCACAAGCCACATATTTTTTGGTGCCATCCTTGACACTTGGTGCCCTTTGTGCAGTGTGTGATGCATGTGTGTGGAGCACTGGTGCTGGGTAAGATAATATTGCTAAAGTGACATGGGTTTGTTGAGACTAGGCCTAATACTGAGAAAAAATAGTGTATATAATACAGCATGAAATCATAACAGTAATAACCTTATTTAAATCTTAAATTGGACTTATTACTTATTTAAAGCTCTTTTATTTTAAATATTCATTTTTTTCATTGCTATTTTTCATGTCCATCTTATTGCCATGAGGCTTGAGGTTAATAAAAGTGGCTTCATGACACTTTGAATTTGGCCTAATGTGAATTTGATTTAGAAGTAGCGTTGCTCTTTTGTTATTTTTCATTTCTGTACAATAAAACTATTGATCTATATTTGGATAGATCTATAAAAAATATTATCCATGTCCCATATTTGTAAGACATTTAGGGAAGTACCTGCACTTATTTTTCTCCCACTCAAAGCACTAGTTCTGACATATAGATATCCGAACTATACATTTTTGAATTGCTATTTTTCTATTTCTTTACAATTATTAGTTAGTTTCAGTAATTCCCCATTATCCTTCTGATTTTCGCAATAATCAATTGCAGTTTATCAGTTTGCTTATTACCCTTTACCTTTGCTTGGTAGTTTACTTGAGCTTAGTAAGCAAGCTTAGTCATATAATTTACTGACTTATGTACTTTGATTGTGAAGTTGATCAATTGTGTTAACAAATTCTTGTGTATCAGAGAGAAGTTGTTTGTGTTTATTCTGTGTATGTGAAGGGCTTGCAGTTTGAAAACACCAGTGCACAATTTGAGTTCTTCACCTATTATTTTTTAATACCACCTCCTTGTGTTATTATCCATAGAACACTACCTGACACAGACTGAAAGTTGGTAGGCTAATTATTCCTGATAATCATGTGGTGCATCGACTCTTGTTTTAACTCTAAGAAATGGTTCTAACTTCATTAATAATGTTCATATTAATCAATGATTGTAATGTTCCTGGCACTAGGGCTGCTAATTGCAATCAGCACACCAGCTCTGTCTCCGCCCTACCTGCTTAAAAGCTCTGTTCCTCGCAGCCTCCAGTGCCAGAACGTCTCGAGCCAAACGGTGAGCACTTCCAGCCTTGTTTCTGAATACCTGTCTGCCTGTCGATCTGTTTTTGCCCCTGTTTTTTGAGCCAGTCTGACCACTCTCGGGATTTTTGTCTGCCTGCCTGAGTCCTGCTCGTCAGCCTCAGTGATCTGGACTGCCTTCCCGTGTTTCTGATCCCAGCCTGCCTGTAAGTTACGGAGATAGCGTGCCCCTTTAACTGTCTGTGTTTTTTGGATTTTGGACCTGGATCTGGACCTGGAACCTCCCTTGGATTCTCCCTTGGATACCTCTGCTGGATTAAACGGTTCTCCCCCCCCGTCAAGACTCGGACTGTACCTGGACAAAGAACCTCGGATTATCCCATCACGGACTCCGTCGTTTCCTGAAACCAGGATTGTGTCCAATCAAGCCATCCCGCGGCCAGGTTAGTGACCCAGCTTCTAACTCACATTTCTGCCTGCCTCCGCTGGTCACTAACCCACCACTCTGTCTTCAGGAGCTGCCAGTAGCTGAGTGTGAGCCGCACTAACCGGGAGTCCGTGCCGCCCTCCTCTTTAATAAAAACTTTTAAAGTTTTACTGACCTGTTTTTGGGTTGTTCTTGGGTCGATCCAAATTCATTACAATGATTAATTGTAGTTATTAATTATGCTTGTTTCGCACTGCCAGTAAATGAACATCAAGAGCCTATTGTACAGATTTTATGTTTGAGGATGCTGAAGATATTAGATTTGTACTCTAAATAACTGTTACAGATAAGGTTCAGGTTAAAGTTTTAGGTTTTTATGAATCTCACATCTACAAAGAGGACACTGAAAGAATTACTCATTAGTTTATACCATTTGGGGATTGAAAACCAAAGTATTTCAGGGAGTTGAATGTGAGGCCAAAGGCTGTTTAATTAGCTGCTGCACATATAATAATTTTATAAGTTTTCTTTTAACATTACATCTAACTTCTAAACTCACACTAATATAAAAAGTCTAAATACTAATACTTAATAGAGATCAAATCTTTATTTCTTTCTTAAAACTATCAATGATTCTAAGTAGGAGCAAAATGAGAAACAAGAATGGCTTTCACCACAGTTCAACCAATATTGCATCAGTTAACTCTTGGATTAGATCACAGAGATGATTTAATGAGTTCTTTGGTTTAAGATTTTTCCAGTTTTATTGATGGTTAGTTTCATTTGCTGATCAATGCTAGAACTGTGAACTAAAAACTTTGCAGACTTGATCATGTGAATCTTTTTAGCAAGGAGTCTAATGATGTGAAACATTGCTAATTTCAGAGATTCACACCAATAGCAAACATCTAATGTGTTGTTCAATCAATCAATCAATCTTTATTTGTCAACTACAAATTGCATTTGTAATCGAAATTTCAGTTCCAGTACAACCGTCCATCACATACATAAACAAAGATTTTGGGGGGAACGATTGACTGAGGCCTTGCGTTACCAAGGAACGCAGCCGGACGGCAGCTGCAATTTCTGCGCAGCCGTTAGGCGCATCCCTCCATTTTTACACGGTGCCTACAGGGCGCTGCCTTTCAATCTGTGCAAAGATAGATTTCCACAATGGGGGGAGAAGAGGGAAGATAAAAAAGACAGATGCGTCACACTTTATGCTCTCACGATACAGTGTGTGTCAGGGTTCTCTCTGTTGTCCTGCTCTAACTCTGCTCCTCAGGTGTGTCTAGTTGGCTGAGGGGGCATGGTCCACACCTGCAGCTCGTTGCAGGCGGCTTCCTCTGGCTTCTTAAGCAGAGCACTGACAGATGGAAGATGCCAGAGCCTTAACCAGTCGTGGTACGACGTAGCCCCTGACCAAACTCCTGGAAACCTGCTTGTGAGTTTTTGTCTTTGAACTTTGACTAATTTTGGATCTCCCTGTTTTGTCACAGTTTTTTGTGCTTGGATGCACTCACCTGCCTTGACGTCTCGTCCGAAGAATCAGATCTCCAGAATTCTCTCGCTCAGATTTTGCTCTGGCTCTCCCCTCATACTCCCTGGGTATTACCCAGCGGGGCCTGAGATTCCCCCTCCCGGATTCTACTGGTTCTTCCTTCACTCTGGTCAATCCATCTGTGATCCTGTTCCGTGGAGGCTCGCTCTGGATCCCTTGCCAGCTACATCTGTCGCCCCCCAGCCGCTAAACACCAACAGGGGTAGGATCACAGAGTTCTCTCAGCACTACTTCCTCCCGGTTAGGTCCGCCCAACTTAATGGTAAGCAGCGCAGCTTCTAGTAGTTCTCCTGGTTCATTTCCCAAAGTCATTGCTCTTCTTCTCTTTGCAGTCTCACCAGCCGTGACGTTCTGACCTCGCCGAGTTGCCTGTAGTCTCGTCCTTTATATCTGCCTTTTCCTAAATAAACATCTTAAAACTGTGCTTTGCTTCCCGATCGTATCTGCATGTGGGCTCGTCATCTGAAAACCATGACAGTGTGAAGCATCTGACAAAAAACCTCATTGCATGAGAAGCAAACATATAACAAGACACATATAGCAGAAGGATAACATTGGAGATTAGTCGCTTGTAAGTTCATGAGATATATGAGCATCAGTAGTGTGTGTGTGTGTTGTGTGGAGTATTGTGTGTCCATGAACGCCGTCCTGCAGGCAAGTGTCCTTGATACGTTGGAAAGTCTTTATCACTTCACGGCCCAGCTTGACGCGTCCACGGATGTTTGCAGGGGAGGAGGGAGTGGGGGGGGGAAGTTCTGTCCAATTTCACCATAACAAACCAGGGGAGAGTTTAGATAGTGGGAAAGTCCGATTAGAATTGTTACGACCCCAAAGGTCTAGGGGTCTAGGGGAGGTAACATAAAAGTGTCCAGAGAAAAGTAGTATAATAAAAAAGGTGATTTATTACAAAACAAATGGGTTTTAACAAACACAAAACAATACAACCCAGTTTAACACAAAATAAAGGTCACATAATCTTAACAGTGCTTAGGGTAAATTAACTTACTACATGTTTAACCAAACTAGGAAGCACAACTAATTAAAAATGAGCCCAAAATAATCACAAACACCAAAGGTGGGGGAACAGCTTAACTAAAGCCACTTCCTACTAGCTGTCCCCAAAGAAGGAATGAGTGCTGGAGTCTTTTATACTGCTGCAGGTGGGTCTCATCAGCAGTCAGATTGGCATGGTAGTCCTCTGCTGGTCCAATGAGGTTGCAGCTTCTCTGCAGCCTCCTTACAGCCAATCAGGTAGATGTTACATCACAGTGGATTTGCATAACAAGCCTCCTGCACAGCCTCCATAGGCCAGGGGCCGTAACAGAATACAAGTTTTGTTATGAGAACAAGCAGAAACCATTTTTCCTTCAGCTATAAAGTCTTTTTATCACTGGCTCCAGAATCCAATATTCCAAATTAATGGGCTGTTGTCGTGTTGTCACTACCAGATTTTATCCCATCTCACCCCTGAGTTCAACCACTGCAGCCAGCTTATTAAGCTTACTGTTCTGTTCATTCACCACCTTAGTGATCGCGTCATAAGCCCCCGACAGCCTCATCAAGGCCATATTCACTACCAGCAGTCGCTGAAGTTGCTGATACATCAGGAATCCTCCGAATCCAATAAGAAAGAATCCAAGAATCATAAATCCAAACATATACACGTCTTCTACGTCTTCAACGGAAAGAATTGAGAGGCACACCGTGGACCATTTATCCCACAGATCCAAGGTGTATCCCACAAAAAAGGTTCCATCGGGACAGGCATGCTCCCCCATTCTTTGCTTTCCTGTTGTGACTTGTGTTTGTATTTTCTGTCAGGACTCAGCAGGCCCCCTCCCTGGGCTGCCACCTTACTGTGGTGGAGGGGTTTGAGTGTCCCAATGACCCTAGGAGCTATGCTGTCAGGGGCATTAAGCCCCTAGTAGGGTCACACAAGGGAGACAGGTCCTAGGTGAGGGACCAGACAAAAAGCAGCCCGAAAAGCCCCTTATGATGAATCCCATATATGGATCTCGTGTTCCCTCGCCCGGACGCGGGTCACAAGGGCCCCACTCTGGAGCCAGGCCTGGAGGTGGGGCACATTGGCGAGCGCCTGGTGGCAGGGCTTTTACCCATGGAGCCCGGCCAGGCTCAGCCCGAAGAGGTGTCATGGGTCCCCCTTCCAATGGGCTCACCACCTATCGGAGGGGCCAAAGGGGTCGGGTGTATTGTGCAATGGGTGGCGGTAGAGGGCAGGGACCTTGGCGTTCCGATCCTGGGCTGCAGAAGCTGACTTTTGGGATGTGGAATGTCACCTCTCTGGTGGGGAAGGAGCCTGAGCTCATGCGCGAGGTTGAGAGGTTCCGACTAGAGATAGTCTGACTCACCTCGACGCATGGCTCTGGCTCTGGAACCAGTCTCCTTGAGATGGGCTTGACATTCTTCCACTCTGAAGTTGCCCCTGATGAGAGGCGCCTAGCTGGAGTGGGCATACTTGTTGCCCCTCATTTCGGTGCCTGTACGTTTGGGTTCACCCCAGTGAACAAGAGGGTGGTTGTGACTGGTTCTGACTGTTGTTTGTGCTTATGTGCCAAATAGCAGTTCAGCTTACCCACTCTTTTTGGAGTCTTTGGAGGGGGTACTGGAGAGTGCCCCTCCTGGGGACTCCCTCGTTTTGCTGGGGGACTTCTACACTGACGTGGGATATGACAGTGGGACCTGGACTCCCACCTCCGAGAGAGCTTTGAACACATCCCGAGGGGACATTGAGTCTGAATGGACCATGTTCCGCGCCTCTATTGTTGAGGCGGATAGTCGGAGCTGTGGCCGCAAGGTTGTTGGTGGATGTTGCGGCGGCAACCCTCGAAAACGCTGGTGGACACCGGCAGTGAGGGATAACCATCAAGCTGAAGAAGGAGTCCTATCAGGCTTTATTGGCCTGTGGGACTCCGGAAGCAGCTAATGTGTACCAGCAGTCAAAGCAGGAGACAACCCATCTTGCCACCGAGGCAAAAACTCGGGCGTGGGAAGAGTTCGGAGAGGCCATGGAGAAAGACTTCCATACAGCTTCAAAGCAATTCTGGTCCACTATCCGGCATCTCAGGAGGGGGAAGCTAGCTGCCACATGGCGAGTAAATGTTTGTACCAAATAAAATAAAAATAACATAAAAATAACGAAACCCATATGATCCGTTCACAGCTCTGTCCATCCAGAGCTCAGTCTAGACCCGCCTTCTGCGGTGCTGGTTCAGCTTCTTTCACATTCAGAACCAGTCATGGCTGCACGCTGGATCAGAAAACAGATCTGCTAACCAGATACAGTCTAAAACGCAAATTAGTCTGTTTATAAGTTTCATTCTTATTTATTCTGTTTTTTTAACTACCTGCGCTGCGGCTCTGTGCTTCACCGCTCTTACTGCGCCTCCCCCGCCCCCTCTCGGAGCAAGGTGCTTTTATCAGCGGCCAGCCTTCAAAACATGAATCGCTACGTTTAATGTCCTTCCACTCGTACCAAAATGTCCCAATTAAAGTCAGTAGGAGAGTCGGTAACTGTTTTTCATGCTCTTTTGTTTTTAACGACACAGGACCAGCAGTGCTTCAGTGGGCGTGGTGCGTTGCGCTTGAATTCAGGTGCGCAAAATTACGTTACATGTAACCTGTAACATCGGGGGCGCAGCGCACGAGGGTAAAATCCAGCAGCTAGATCAGCGTAAAGACGCAGCGTGAACCCTGAGTGCTTTAAGTGTTGCAGCTGAGGGGAAAATTTTGAACCATACACAGGGGCGGATCTGGACAGGGGCCAACAGGGGCCTATGCCCATGTAGAACTGTTCTTGGCCCCTGTTATGGCCCCTGTACTAAAAACATGATGTTAAATTTCTTATGATAAAATGCTGACAAAGATAACGTGACTGACTGGTCATTTGGATCAGTTGTATTTTTTTTGTTTATGTTTTTACCCAATAATAAAATAACAAAATAATTAAAAAATATAAAAAAAATAACAATTAAAATTAAGCTGTTTCACGTTAAGCTCCCGCTGTATTGAGAAAAGATCAGGGGTCTGCAACCTGCAGTTCCAGAGCCACAATTGGCTCTTTGGCTTACTTAATATTTTAAACAATGAAATGTTGACCTGTTAAGTTCCCCCCCCCCTCCCCAATCTTTTGTTCTGTGCCCCTGTGAAAAATACTGGCCCCACCCTGACCCCCCCCCCCCCCCCCCCCCCCTGCTAAATTTGGTCTAGAACCCCCACTAACCGTACAGGCTTGATGAAACTCTGCCTCATTCACAAATAAGACCAACATGGATAGAATAATGATAATCTGTAGTGTTTTTTAATCACCTGGATGTGAATCTGATAATTCATATAGTTTCTTTTATAATCAACTACAATATTTTCTTTTTTTTAAGTCAGGAAACAAAGATTTCTCTTCCAGGTTCCAGTCAGCCACGCCCCCAACCACACCCCCCATAATTAACATAATCTCACTCTTAATTTTTATAAAAGTTGAGGTCTGGTCAGGATTAATATTTTGGCCGGTAAAAAATATGCCTGGCCGGTTGATTTTTACATCTACCAGCCAACTTGGCCGGTGAATAACAAAGTTAATTTCGGACACTGTGTGGGGCTATGTTGGTTAACGCGGCTCTGCAGCATTGCATGGACATCGGGGCAGTTCCCCTGGATTGGCAGACCTGGGTGGTGGTCCCCCTATTTAAAAATGGGGACCGGAGGGTGTGTTCCAATTACAGAGGAATCACACTCTTAAGCCTCCCTGGTAAAGTCTATTCTGGGGTTCTGGAAAGGAGGGTCCGTCGGATATAATCGAATCTCGGATTCAGGAAGAACAGTGTGGTTTATGTCCTGGCTGTGGGAAACAGGATCAGCTCTACACCCTTAGCAGGATCCTGGAGGGGGAATGGGAGTTTGCCCAACCAGTCTACATGTGCTTTGAGGATCTGGAGAAGACATTCGACCGTGTCCCTCGAGGGATCCTGTGGGGGGTACTCCAGGAGTATGAAGTACCGGGCCCTTTAATAAGGGCTGTCACGTCTCTGTATGAACGGTGTTAGAGTCTGGTCCGCATTGCCGGCAGTAAGTCAAACTCGTTTCCGGTGAGAGTTGGACTCCGCCAAGGTTGCCCTTTGTCACTGATTCTGTTCATAACTTTTATGGACAGAATTTCTAGGCGCAGCCAAGGTGTTGTGGGGATCCGTTTTAGTGGCCTTAGGATTGCGTCTTTGCTATTCGCGGATGACGTGGTCCTGTTGGCTTCATCAGGGCATGATCTACAGCTCTCACTAGAGCGGTTTGCAGCCGAGTGCGAAGTGGCTGGGATGAGAATCAGTGCCTCCAAATCTGACACCATGGTCTTAAACCGGAAAAGGGTAGAGTGTCTCCTCTGGGTTGGGGAGGAAGTGCTGCCCCTAGTGGAGGAGTTCAAGTATCTTGGGGTCTTGTTCAGGAATGAGGGGAAGATGGAGCGGGAGATCAACAGGCGGATTGGTGTAGCTTCTGCTGTGAAGTGGGCGCTGTACCGATCCGTTGTGGTGAAGAGAGAGCTGAGCCAAAAGGCAAAGCTCTCAATTTACCGGTCGATCTACGTTCCTACCCTCATCTATGGTCACGAGCTTTGGGTCGTGACCAATAGAACGAGATCCCGGATACAAGCGGCCGAAATGAGTTTTCTCCGTAGTGTGTCTGGGCTCTTCCTTAGAGATAGGGTGAGGAGCTCAGTCATCCGTGGAGGACTCAGAGTAGAGCCGCTGCTCCTCCATGTCGAGAGGAGCCAGTTGAGGTGGCTCGGGCATCTGGTAAGGGTGCCTCCTGGACCCCTCCCTGGTGAGGTGTTCCGGGCACGTCCTACCGAGAGGAGGCCCAGAGGGAGACCCAGGACATGCTGGAGGGACTATGTCTCTCGGCTGGCCTGGGAACGCCTTGGGGTTCCCCCAGAGGAGCTGGCCCAAGTGGCTGGGGAGAGGGACATCTGGGCCTCCCTACTGAAGCTGCTACCCCCGCAACCTGACCCCGGATAAGAGGAAGACAATGGATGGAATGGATGGATGGACTCAGCGGGCAGCGTCAGTCAGGTGTCAGCTGGAAGATGCCAGAGTGTTAACATAGTGTCGTACACCTCAGTTGGCCACTGTCTGTAAACAGTTTCTCTCTTGCTTGCTCGTCGCTGACAGCCGGACACCCGCTCTAACCTGCCACACCATTTCGGACTCCGCTTATATCAGCCTCCCTCTCAGCTACCTTCATCTCCAAAGCCCTGACACTCCATCACAGGGAGCCCGTTGAGTCCGCTCTTCCCCATCTCCCCCGGGTCAGGTTCCCCACGCTTGTACAGTAGAGCGTGCCTTTCGGTCTTGCGCGATCCCGGTTACCTCCAATGCCCGAGCACTGGTGTGCTCCACCCTGCACCGCTCTTACCTTTAATAAATCCCTTAAAACCGTCCTCCTGCTTTCTGACTGTGATCTGCATGTGGGTCAAACACATAAAAACCATGACAACATTCATTATTTTCAATTGATTATAATTGTAACTAATCATTCCTTTCCGGTGTTTAAATCCCAGGGTTTGTTTTTTAGTGTTTTCTTCTGTTGCTCTCATCCTGATCCCATGTCTTGTTTTCCTCATGTCGGATTCTGTAAGTGCCTTGTTTTCATCAGTACATCTCTTCATCACCACGCTAATCTTAGTGTTCTGTCATTTGGTCCACATCAAGCACCAAAAATGACTGACAGTGCCTTGTTAAAGTATGATTACTATGGGTGTAACAGTACACAAAAAATATGGTTCGATGCATTTTCAGTTTTCTTCAATCAAGAAAAACAAATAAAGTGTCCACTATAGAACTGACTGGAGATGTGGTTTGAATTTTTTCAATTAAAAAAGGCAAGGGGGTATAGCACATGGGTGGATTGTTTGATGGATAGATGGATGAATGAATGGATATAATAAACACCAGTAAAACCTGTTAGAAATGGTCAAAGTTGTGCAGACACTTGAGAATAAAAAACATTGAAATCACTGGGGAGTTTGTTTTGATATTCAGACAAACCATTGTATGAGATGTACTAGAATGCACCACGGAAGCACAGCTGTGTGGAGATCCCCTCTGGTCGGTGGGAATCATCAGGACACAACCAGTGTCTTGACCATTCTCATTGTCATGATTGCGAGGTAGATGGTGGACCAATGTGCAGACAAGAGCTGGGGATCCACATGAGATGAAATTAGTTGTATTACTGAAAAAAATCATATACGGAGGATAACCAGACACAAACTGCCAATACGACAGGGGGTAGCATAACGATAGATCTGATGGAACAAAAGGGGAAGAACAGGTGGTTTAAATAAAATAGGAGAAAACAAAAACAAAGGAAAGCAGGCAGACAGAAAGTAATTAAATAGACGAGTAACAGGTGGAAAGTATGAGAGCGCGAACATGGAGAAACCACAGGGAGGAAGAATCAGAAATACAGAGTAACTGAGGAAGACATGGTCGAAAAATTAAGAAAATCTAAACAGAAACACCTAAGGATCATGACACTCAGATTTATTTTCCTGTATGTGTGATTTATACATATAGCTTGTGTCATATCCTCAAATGTGTGTCCACATTTTTTTTCTCAATCCTGTCTTGCATGGTGCGACTGCAGTGTTCATCATAAGCACTGATAAAGGAGAGTATAAAGAGGAGCATAAGAAAGAAGGAAGGCATCAGTGTTCACTCACCTTGCATGGTAACCTGACATGAGAGCCCTGTGTTCTCAATTTCTTGTTCCTGCTCTCAGTTTTGGAACTATAATTTCTTCACATTTTCTCCCTCCAGGATTACTCTTGCTTTTTGGCTGGGAACAATGCACCTCATGTCCCCTGTGGATAGCTCAATTGGAATTAGAAAGGATTTAGCTAGCTTCATTCGCATGAGCCTTCCTTCACCTTCTTAAGCCTGAACATCTGTGAGTACTCACCTTACAGGACTGCTGCGAACCTACCTGCCCTCTATCACCCAAAAATCCTCATTCATCCTGATCTATCCACCAACAAACACAAGCAAAAAAGAAGTGCAACTAACTCTCCTGTCTACCAGCCACAGCTTTCTGTGTATGGACTTAGACCTCCCCTGGATTCATTCCCTACTACCAACTGTAAGAGGACATTTTCTAATGAGTCTCTCATTCCCAGTATGTGACCAGAGTCTTCCCTGTTGTCCAGATATCTTTTCCTTTCACCCATTTACCCGCTCAATAAATCATTACTTCTGCCTTCGTGTTAGTTGCCATGGTCAGAGTCAGGCAAAAGCTAAAATTATGATGACTTGTCATTTCAGGTGAGTAATTTAAATGCTTATTGCCATTGAAATGTAGAAATACCTATATAAAGCTTTGGTTTGGACTACCTTTCGTTCTCCAGAGTAGCTGAATGAGAACAGGTACAGTTGAATAATGGAGACGCTAACTTTTTATTCATTCCGTTATCATTCATGATAAAGTTAAACTGTTTGTGGACCGGTTAGCATCCATTTTATTGAGTGTCAATACCTGTAAGTATGATAACAACGTTCAAGATATTCATCCGACATTTAGGTCACTGTCCTGGTTTTCACTACACAATACACATTCACACAGACTTCTCTATACACCAGTAGCTGTCACGGTGCCACAAAAAAACAAAACAAAAACAAAAAAACATTTCTAATAGCTGTCCTGTTTTCTTCTTGCTTTTCTCTTGATGCTGACATCCTAATATTGTTGGCTTCCTTTTCACTAGTATCTGCAGTTCCCCCTGTAAACAGTGTGCTGCTGAGTGACCCTAATCCTCTAATTAAGGGTGTAACTGAGATTACTGGGTTTGTTACTGTGACAAAGTGGTTGAGATTATATTACTTGGACCACTTGTCCCTTAAATACTTTTAAAGTTTACTATATGTTAATTCAGTTATTCAAAATGCTTGAGTTTAACATTGCTAGTGCAATTTTTCTGCACGTACTATCCTGGGTTTGTTTGTGATAGGATTGTTACAGTTTATTTCCAAGCATATGTTTCACAGTAACACTATTGAGCTATTAGTCATCATCTTCTGTTAAAGGAACGTTTGGTAAATGACTCTTTATTATTTCTTTGTATAGACTCACTACTGTTTGTTCCCTTGCTTAGATCCTAGCTCGTCGACATTTGATAGAAGGAGCCGGCCCAGCACTTCCTGTTTAGGTTTGTGATGTCATTGATTGCATCACTAGGCTAAACCAAGGTTAAGGGTTTTCCTTTTTTGTATGGTATTGTTCATTTTGTTTAAGGTTATCTTTGAGTTACAATATATTGATTGGTGTATTTTGTAAATCATTTAAGTCTTGATCACACAGCAGGACTTTTAGCCCGATTTTTACCCAATCTCCCCCTTCCAAGATGAGCCGATTATCAAAATGCCTCTTAAGATAATCTTAAAATAATATTCTGCTGTGTGTAGCGTGTTAAGAGTGATCCAGTCCGCTCAATGGAACGTTGGGACTGATCCAACCTAAAATCGGGGATATTCAACATGTTGGATTGTCTTCCCCCCGATATCCTAGCGTGTGTAGTGTCCCCTGAGGACAAACAAGCATGGAGCTTGTTTGAATGTGAAGTTTAGTCAATCAGAAAGTGAGGTGAGGGTTTCCCCGAGAGAAAAAAAACCCAACTTGCCTTCATTTCATAGTGCAGCAAGCATAGAGCCAACGGTTGCTAATTTAACCAACACCTTTTCTTTTTATGTTTTTTTATCTGTGAAAATTAGTCCACAAACTATCGGCATTCTTTCTGGTTGTCCATATATATTAACTCTGAACCCTTGTTTGATCTCGGGAGGATTTGCGAGATTTCCCGTCTGATATCGGAATGGTGAAATCTGTTAGTGTGTGATGTCTTGTGCTTGCCGTCTGACCGGACAGCACACACTGTATGAACCTACATGTTTTATCTAAGATTTTTATCGTTACGTGTGGTGTCTCTCTGACTTTGAAAATCGGCCGACTATTTTATAATCATGTTGTCATGTTTGCCTTGAGATGTCGGGCCCACATGCAGAAACACACTCGGTAACAACGGGTAAGTTTAAAAGGTTTATTTGTTTACACAGGCAAGAATGCTAGGCGGCGAAGCTAATCTGCGGGCTGGAAGGAACTCGGGCAGGAACTCGGGCGGCAGGGAACCAGGTCGATCTGGAGGTGAGGGAAGAACATTAATTCTCGGAGGGGAAAGCCCTAAGGAAAGTAGTCAGGTGAACGTAAGCTTACCACGAGGTGCTAGAAACCTGACCGGGGAGGACGGCAGTGTGGACTCAGCTGGATGTTGGTCGTAGGTGTCCGGGCGGCTGAGAGCGTGGCGAGAGGTCCGAGCAGCACCGGAGAATCCAGGACAACGGATGGAACCTGGGGGTCGTTGGAAGTGCGTCTCGTCCGCGAAGCAAGTCTCCACTCGGGAGGAACGAGGGAATCCCAGAAGGTGACTCGAGGAGGACTGAGGAGCTTGAAGAAGGACGAAGGAGCACGAGGAGGTACCTGGGAGACACAAAGGGTGGCGGTTAGCGTGGGAGCAAAGTCTTAGTGGCGTGAGGTCGAGGCTGGTAGGCATACCACAACGGTAACACTCAGGCATCCACCCGTTGTCCGAGTGCAGATCTTATAGTGCAGCTCCGGTGCTGCTGACGAGCTGCAGGTGCGTCTACTCCGCTCACCAGCCAACCACGAACACCTGTGGACGAAGCAGAAATGGCAACAGGCTGCATGGCCCTGCCAGCTGAGTCCTGACACCACCCCCCCCTCAAGGGTCGCCACCTGGCGGCCCAGAGGAAGACGTGGATGGACGAGAGGAGAGAAAAGAGTCAATGAGTGAGCGGTCCGGAATGGCGGAGCCAGGGATCCAGGACCGATCCTCGGGACCGCGGCCCACCCAGTCGACGAGATACTGGAACCCCTTACCTCGCCGACGGGAGGCCACGATCCGTTGGATCTGGCGTCCATGATGGTCCTGGGAGGGTGGAGGGGGTTCGGCCGGAGGGCACAAGGGGCTGGAGTTGACGGGCTTGATCTGAGAGACATGGAACGTGGGATGAACTCGGGAGTGGGACGGGAGGCGGAGACGGACAGTCATGGGACTGGGAATGGAGGTTATCTCGTAGGGGCCAGTGAATCGTGGGGACAGTTTGCGTGAGGCTGCTCGGGAGGGGAGGTCACGGGTGGAGAGCCAGACTTGTTGACCTGGTTGATAACTGGGGGCTGGGATGCGTCTACGGTCGGCGAACTTGCGGTTATTCTCGGCGGTGTCCTTTAAGGCCTGGATGGTTTGAGACCAATAGAGTTTGCAGCGGTCGATGTGGTCCTTTACCGATGGTACAGCGATCCGTCTGCTGTCTTCGGAGAGTAGTGGTGGCTGGTAACCTAGAGAGACCTCGAAGGGGGACATTCCTGTTGCGGCGGAGACGTGGCTATTGTGTGCGTATTCGATCCAGGGTAGATATTTGCTCCAGTCTGATGGGTTCTGTGAGGTGAGGCAGCGGAGGGCGGTCTCCAGCTCCTGGTTCAAACGTTCTGTCTGACCGTTGGTCTGCGGGTGGTAGCCTGAGGTTAGGGTATACCGGGCCCCCAGGGCCACGGCAAACTCCTTCCATACCCGCGATATGAATTGGGGACCACGGTCAGACAGAACCTCCTGGGGAATTCCGTGTAGGCGGAAAACATATTTGACCAGGAGCTGGGCCGTTTGAAAAGCTGAGGGTAGTTTTCTGAGGGGAATGAGATGACAGGCCTTAGAAAAACGGTCGATTACTGTTAGGATGACTGTCATACCTTGTGACGAGGGGAGCCCAGTAACAAAGTCCAGGGCGATATGGGACCAGGGACGTTCTGGGACAGGCAGAGGCTGAAGAAGACCCGCAGGTGGCCGGTTTGACGGTTTGCTCTGAGCGCATACGGGACAAGAGAGAACGAAGTCCTTGACGTCTTGGGACATGGAAGGCCACCAGAACCACCGTGACAAAAAGGAGCGGGTTCGATGAATGCCAGGGTGAGCAGAGAACTTCTCTGAATGAGCCCACTGTAGTACTCGGGTACGGGCTGAGCGGGGAACATAGGTTCGGTTGGGGGGGCCGGTTCCAGGGTCTGGATCCGTGAGCTGAGCTTGGGAGATGACATCCTGGATCTCCCACTGGAGGGCTCCAAAAACACAAGAGGGAGGAATAATGGTCGTGGGTTCCCTCTCTGCGTCGGGTGGTGAGTAGAGACGGGACAGGGCGTCTGGCTTCTGATTCTTAGACCCGGGACGGTAGGAGATGGATAAATTGAATCGGGAGAAAAAAAGGGACCAGCGGGCTTGTCTAGGGTTTAGTCTCTTAGCTGTTTGAATGTAAGCCAGATTTTTATGGTCGGTCCAGATGAGGACGGGCTGCTCGGACCCCTCAAGCCAATGGCGCCACTCCTCCAGGGCAAGCTTGATTGCAAGCAGCTCTCTGTCGCCCACGTCGTAATTCCGTTCAGCAGGAGACAACCGTCGAGAGAAGAAGGCACAGGGGTGCAGTTTGTGGTCTAGGTCGGAGCTTTGGGAAAGGATCGCGCCCACTCCTGTGTCTGAGGCGTCGATTTCGACCACAAACTGTTTCTTTGGATCTGGGTGGACGAGGATTGGTGCTTGGGAGAACCTCCTCTTGAGGTCGGAGAATGCTGTGTTTGCTTGCGGGTTCCAGGAGAAGGGTATCTTGACCGACGTGAGGGCGTGGAGAGGAGCGGCGATCTGGCTATAACCCCGGATGAACCGACGATAAAAGTTGGCGAAGCCTAAGAAACGTTGCAGCTCCTTCCGGGTCCCGGGGACCGGCCAGTCGAGGACCGCCTTGATCTTCTCGGGGTCAGATCGAACCCTTCCTCCTTCTAGAATGAGGCCAAGGAAGGACACAGAGGGTTTGTGGAACTCACATTTTTCAGCTTTGACGAATAATTTATTCTCGAGCAGGCGTTGCAGGACCAACCGAACATGACGCCGATGATCTGTGGGATTGTTGGAGTAAATGAGTATATCATCAAGGTAAACAAAGACGAACACATTGAGGAAGTCTCGGAGGACGTCATTGACCAGAGCCTGGAATACTGCTGGGGCGTTACAGAGGCCGAACGGCATGACTTGATACTCAAAATGGCCCAGGGGAGTCTTGAAGGCTGTCTTCCACTCATCTCCCCGGCGGATCCGCACCAAGTGGTAAGCATTACGTAAGTCTAACTTAGTAAAGACCGTGGCTGACTGGACCGGTTCTAGGGCTGAGGAAAGGAGTGGGAGAGGATACTTATTCTTTACCGTGATGGCGTTTAACCCTCGATAATCGATACAGGGGCGTAGGGAACCGTCCTTCTTGGACACAAAGAAAAACCCTGCTCCCAAAGGGGATGACGAGGTTCTAATCAGCCCGGCTGCTAACGATTCTTTAATATATTTCTCCATGGCCTGGCGTTCGGCCTGAGAGATGTTATAAAGGCGACTAGCCGGCAGCGGGGCGCCAGGCAGAAGGTCAATAGCGCAGTCGTATGGCCGATGCGGCGGCAAGGAGCAAGCTTGGGTCTTACTGAAGACCTGCCTTAGGTCATGATAACACTCGGGAACCAACTTTAAAAGATCAGGATCTACCTGACTAGGTGGCTGCACGGGGGTTTGACACGGAGGCACCGCAGACTGTAAGCAGACGGCGTGACAGTTGGACGACCAGGTCTCAACTCGCCGCTCTGCCCAGTTTAGATGCGGGTTATGCTGCTGTAGCCAGGGGAAACCTAAAACTAGGGGCGCATGCTTAACGGGAAAAACAAAAAAAGACAGCCGTTCTCTATGGTTCCCAGACACGACCAACTCTAATGGTGTGGTTCTATGTGTAATTCTGGGTAGAACTCCACCATCTAGTGCTGACACCTGGAGTGGAGAGGTAAGAGGGACGGTCTCCAAACCAGCCCGTTGAACAAAAGCTTGATCAATTAAATTAAAATCGCACCCTGAATCAACTAGAGCGGAAAACGAAAAAGTGTCTCGGAGAGAGACGATTGCAGCCCTCAAACAAAGTCGCGGAGGAGAGGATAGCGTCTGCTTGGACTGGTCCGCCGGTCCCTCCGGAAT
The DNA here is from genome assembly GCF_011125445.2 of Fundulus heteroclitus. Taxonomy (NCBI): domain Eukaryota; kingdom Metazoa; phylum Chordata; class Actinopteri; order Cyprinodontiformes; family Fundulidae; genus Fundulus; species Fundulus heteroclitus. The sequence continues at coordinate 29,973,070 of NC_046375.1, forward strand.
GACCGACGGACCTACTCTTTTGGTCGCTCAGGGCAGTTCTTAATAAAGTGAGCGGCGGAGGCACAATATAAACACAGCCTGGAAGTCATCCGCTTCTCTCTTTCATCTGGGGTTAACCGAACTCGGCCCAACTGCATGGGCTCCGGAGGCGGAAGCGGTGACTCGACCGGCTTAGGAAAGCTTCGCTCGGGAGGAGGCGGCCGAGAAGCGAGCGGAGCCACAGGTCGGTTTCTGGACCGAACCCGGAGTCGGTTATCAATACGGATGGCTAAAGAGATGAACTCATTAAGAGTGGTAGGTTCCTCCAGACGCGTCAGCTCGTCCTTAAGGGAGTCATCTAAAGCTTGAAAAAACACGGTCTTTAGCGCGCGCTGCTCCCATCCTGCCGCAGCGGCCACTGTGCGAAACTCAATGGCGAAGTCGGCGACGCGCCTACCCCGCTGCCGGAGGGCTAAAAGTCGCCGAGAGTCCTGAACCTCATCAACTTCAGCTGCAAAAACTGACTTAAACTCAGAAAGAAAATCGTTGAATGAGCAACCAAACTGCTGGCAATTTGGGAAACGGGTCTCTGCCCACTTAAGAGCTCGGCCGGTAAGTAGCCGTAAAATAAAGGAAATCTTCACGTCATCCTGGACGAACAAGCGAGGGGAACGATTAAAAACTAGGGCACATTGGAACAAAAATCCTCCGCAATCACCACTGTCTCCGGAGAATTTCTCCGGAGCAGGGGAGGAGGCCTGGGGATCGGGTGGTGACGTCACTGGATTCATGTCTGACTCGGAAGCGGAAGTAGAAGGGGCTGAAGCGGCTGCCTGCTGGTTAGCGTTTAGCATGGCCGTGAGTTGGTTAATTTGACCGGCTAAACTCTGTATCTGGCCTTGCAGGCCTACTACAGTGGATTCTAACCCACGGATCTGATCTTGCTGAGCCGCTAGAGCCCCACCGAGTGTGCCTGCTGAGGCGCTTTGGCCTGAGTGTTCTTCTGTCATGTTTGCCTTGAGATGTCGGGCCCACATGCAGAAACACACTCGGTAACAACGGGTAAGTTTAAAAGGTTTATTTGTTTACACAGGCAAGAATGCTAGGCGGCGAAGCTAATCTGCGGGCTGGAAGGAACTCGGGCAGGAACTCGGGCGGCAGGGAACCAGGTCGATCTGGAGGTGAGGGAAGAACATTAATTCTCGGAGGGGAAAGCCCTAAGGAAAGTAGTCAGGTGAACGTAAGCTTACCACGAGGTGCTAGAAACCTGACCGGGGAGGACGGCAGTGTGGACTCAGCTGGATGTTGGTCGTAGGTGTCCGGGCGGCTGAGAGCGTGGCGAGAGGTCCGAGCAGCACCGGAGAATCCAGGACAACGGATGGAACCTGGGGGTCGTTGGAAGTGCGTCTCGTCCGCGAAGCAAGTCTCCACTCGGGAGGAACGAGGGAATCCCAGAAGGTGACTCGAGGAGGACTGAGGAGCTTGAAGAAGGACGAAGGAGCACGAGGAGGTACCTGGGAGACACAAAGGGTGGCGGTTAGCGTGGGAGCAAAGTCTTAGTGGCGTGAGGTCGAGGCTGGTAGGCATACCACAACGGTAACACTCAGGCATCCACCCGTTGTCCAAGTGCAGATCTTATAGTGCAGCTCCGGTGCTGCTGACGAGCTGCAGGTGCGTCTACTCCGCTCACCAGCCAACCACGAACACCTGTGGACGAAGCAGAAATGGCAACAGGCTGCATGGCCCTGCCAGCTGAGTCCTGACACATGTCATGTGAACTAGCCATTAGTTGTTAAGATGTGTTTATAAATTAGATTAATAATGTTGTTCTTTTGTGTTTGTTTGAATTATATTGTGTTTTTTTTTCCTAATGGTGCAGACTGATTAGATTCAGGTGTGTTTCTAGTTTGTTTTTATAAAAACTGTAGAATTTTGGCAACTGGTGGATGGAAAACTGTTAATACATTTGAAAAAGAAGATCCAGGTAGGTCCCCCCCCGGTTGGGTAGGATGTGTGTGGTAAGTGTGTGTACTGAGTCTACTTTTTTTTTTCTTTTTAGTAGAAGTGTTTGCATATGGGGCAATAGGATGGGAACAACTGAATGAGAATGTGTATGTAGTTATCTGTTTGTTTATTTGTCAGGTTGGGTTTGTGCTGCCCCCTCTGCCACTGTGACAGTGGCAAAACCGGGTAAACACCTCTTGTTGCACTAAACGTTTTTACTCCACCATGATACACTAAAATCGAGGACATTTCCGGGGACAGCTTTTGCCGGGGACAGGTCATCCAAAACTGAGACTGTCCCTGGAAATTGGGGACGTCTGGTCACCCTACCAGAGGGACAGAATGATATTACACACTTGGGAAGAATATGTAATGTGCCCACATTTTCAATTTCAAGAATAAGTGCGAAGTGCCAAAACTGTGCCAAAATGGCACAAATACAATAGGCCTGACTTTTTTTTCAATCTAAACAGTTACTTGTTGTGGGCATCAAATTTGCTATACATATAACCAAGATGTTGTAGTTACACTTTATTGTGTTTATTTCCTTCTTTATAGGAAAATTAAGAAGTTTTGAACTACAATAACAAAATAATGTCAACATGGGAACTAGTCTACATTCAAGACCTATATCTAATCTTCTTTTCTTATTTAAAATTCTTGAGAAAGTAGTTGCTAATCAACTATGTGAACATTTACAAAGTAATGACCTACTTGAGGAGTTTCAGTCAGGCTTCAGAGCTCATCATAGCACTGAAACAGCTCTGGTGAAGGTCACCAATGATATTCTCATGGCCTCAGATAATGGACTTGTGTCTATACTTGTCCTGTTAGATCTCAGTGCTGCATTTGATACAGTTGATCACAATATTCTCCTACAAAGACTTGAGCATACTGTAGGGATTAAGGGAAAAGCATTAGGCTGGTTTAAATCTTATCTGTCGGACAGATTCCAGTTTGTTCATGTTAATAATAAATCTTCCTCAAACTCTAGGGTCACTTGTGGAGTACCACAGGGTTCAGTCCTTGGACCAATTCTATTTACTATATATATGCTTCCGATTGGCAAAATTATCAGACAGCATGGGATTAATTTCCACTGTTATGCTGATGACAATCAGCTATATTTATCCATAAATCCTGATGAATCCAATCAGTTACTTCGACTGCAGTCATGTCTTGATGACATCAAAAGCTGGATGACTTTAAATTTCCTGCATTTAAATTCTGACAAGACAGAAGTTGTAATCTTTGGGCCAGAGTCTTCAAAAAATAAAGTTCTTAATCAATCACTTAATCTGGATGGCATTAACTTGGCCTCTGGTAATAAAGTTAAAAATCTTGGTGTTGTTTTCGACCAAGACATGTCATTTAAATCCCATATTAAACAGATTTCCAGAGTTTCCTTTTTTCACCTCCGGAATATCGCCAAAATTAGAAACATTCTGTCCAGGAGTGATGCTGAAAAACTAGTCCATGCATTTGTTACTTCAAGGCTGGACTATTGTAATTCTTTACTATCAGGAAGTCCACAAAATGCAGTTCGAAGTCTTCAGCTGATTCAAAATGCTGCGGCAAGAGTTCTGATGAAAATCAACAAGAGGGATCATATTTCTCCAATTTTAGCTTCCCTTCATTGGCTTCCTGTTAAATCAAGAATAGAATTTAAAATTCTCCTTCTAACGTATAAAGCCCTTAATAATCAAGCTCCATCATATATCAGAGCTCTGATTACCCCGTATGTTCCTAACAGAGCACTTCGCTCTCAGACTGCAGGTCTGCTGGTGGTTCCTAGAGTCTCTAAAAGTAGAATGGGAGGCAGATCCTTTAGCTATCAGGCTCCTCTCCTGTGGAACCAACTCCCAGTTTTGGTCCGTGAGGCAGACACCCTATCTATTTTTAAGACTAATGTTAAAACTTTCCTTTTTGACAAAGCTTATAGTTAGAGTGGCTCATACCCTGAGCTATCTCTATTGTTGTGCTGTGATAGGCCTAGGCTGCTGGAGGACATCAGGGTCTAATTTTCTCACTCTACTGATTTCTACTGTTCTTCAGTCTACTGTTCTCCAGTTTTGCATTGTATTACATTGAAATGACTGTCGTCAATTCAGCTTTTAACTTTTTGCTCTCTCTCTTTTTCTTCATAGAAGGTACACCTGGTCTGGCGTTCTGTTAACTGTGACATCATCCAGAGAAGTCGGCTCACCCGCTACTACCATCTAATGTAGAACAGATTACTAGATCAATGTGTGCTTCTGTGCTTTTTTGTCTCTCTTGTTGTGTCTCTGCTCTGTCTTCCGTAACCCCAGTCGGTCGAGGCAGATGACCGTTCATACTGAGCCCGGTTCTGCCGGAGGTTTTCCTTCCCGTTAATGGGGAGTTTTTCTTCCCACTGTCGCTTCATGCTTGCTCAGTATGAGGGATTGCACCAAAGCCATGTACAATGCAGACGACTCTCCCTCGGGCTCTACGGTTCCCCAGGAGTGACTGCTGCTTGTCGGGACTTTGATGCAATCAACTGGTTTCCTTATATAGGACATTTTTGACCAATCTGTATAATCTGACCCAATCTGTATAATATGATTGAACTTGATTTTGTAAAGTGCCTTGAGATGACATGTTTCATGATTTGGCGCTATATAAATAAAATTGAATTGAATTGAAGGTATAGTTCCACAAACATTGTGGAAGATATTTTAAAAGAAATGCAGACTAAAATTGTCAACAGCATAGTGTCATCCTGTGCCAGATATTTCCAGGTCACGCCATGCATCACAGTTTGTGTTTAATTCCGGTGTTTAAAGAAGATGTTTTTCTAATTTACTGGTATTTAAGGGCATTTTTCCCTCACTGGAAAAGTCATTCAGAAGTATGTGCTGCAGAAGTTGGCTCTGAAACAGCTAACAGTTTTTATGATTAATTATTACTTCTGTTCTTACTACTTGAATATGTTTTCCTTATGTACATTGTATTTCAGTGCATGTCAAACAGTTCTACAAAGTTTGTTTTACATTTATTCAAATACAATATAAGAATCAGACAAATGATAAATATGCTTAAAAACCAAAATAAACAATTGATTACATTGCACAAACCTGTGTACTTTTATCTCTATGTAGATTACACCACTGGGTGCATCCCATCATCTGCAGCATCAACAACAAGGTGACTTCTACCACCTTGTGGCTGAACTGACTTGACTATTATTTTGGCATACTTTCATTTTGACACAGGATGTGTTTTTCCCGTTTATTCCCTTCCAAAGAGGAGTGTATATGCATCTGAAATTAGAACTTCAATCTAATTTAGATGTGGTGAAGCGTACAATATTTTTCGGAATATAAGGTGCACATAAAATCCTTAAATGTTCTCAAAGATTGATGGTTAGCAAAGAAGCTGCTCCACTCAATGGATATTCAGAGCATTACGGTACACTTGGTCACTACCTGATTGGTCCTGTAACAGGATCCCTGAGCAGTCTACAAGACTGCCTGACTCTAATGTCAAAACTAGAAGGTCATCCAAAGCTGGGACTGTCCACGGAAATCAGGGACATCTGGTCATCCCACCAGAGGGATGGAGTGATATTACACACCATCCATTCATCCATCCAATTTCCATACCGCTTAATCCCTCATGGGGTCGCGGGGGTTGCTGGTGCCTATCTCCAGCTGTCAATGGGCGAGAGGCGGGGTACACCCTGGACAGGTCGCCAGTCTGTCGCAGTGATATTACACACTTGAGATGAATATGTAACGCGCCTTATAATCCGGTGCATTTTATATGTGGACAAAGACACACATTAAGACACGTTAATTGACGGTGCGCCTTATAATCCCCTGTGCCTTATGGTCCGAAAAATATGGTAAATATGCACCTTGTACACGTGTATTATGTTTGTAGTGTACATTTATTGACTGGTTAAAATGACGCGCCGCAACGTGTCCTGTGCTTTCCTTCTTTAGGCCTGTGAGGAAGCTTTGGACGGCTTGGAGGGATGCAGTTAACGGCTCCCTCCAGCCATAGAAAGTGCTTCTAGCGGTGTCGGATCAGCTTTCCTGCTAATGCTGAGGAATATCACAAACAACCTGTTCCCGTGGCAGCTGGTCTACTGAGGTTTTGATGTTTGATTTCACAGAAAAAAAAAAACTTTACTTAGCTTAGCTCTGTCTCTCCAATGTGGACCACCTTCTCTGGAGAGATCATAGGAAAAGAGATCAATTTGAATCAGGAGGGAGGTTTTGTAGAATCTCAGGAGGCATCCAGCTGTGAAGGCAGTCCTAAGCTACTGTCTCATATTTCTCATGGGTATGAGTTTATAATCTGATACTTATGTTCCTCAGAGCTGAGGCACAACAATTTAGTATGCCTGAATTTAAATGAGCTGTTTCGCTTTTGATTGATGGGAAATGATCCTTATTTCTTGACTATTTTTGCATTAAAAAAAAGAACAGTGTAGCTTGACCCTTAAAGTGTAACTCACCTCTATACCAGAGCCTCCCAATCTCATACTTCAAATGTGCCGGGAGGAGGCGGTACCTGCCGAACCACGTAACGTGGGGGGAGAGATCTGGGCATGGTCTATGCTCTATATACATGATAATTAAACTTACTGAATGCTAAGCTAATAAATTGCTAACCTGAAAATTGATAAAAGCTGTAATGAGTTACTGATGAGATGAACCCGGTATTCAACCAAACACAAAAATATGATGCTCAAAATTTATTGAAGGAGCTGATGAATGGCAGACAGGCAGGTAACAGAGCAAAAATCCAATGACGGGAAAGGCAGACATCCAGGCAACACTTGAACAGGGAAACGAGCAGAACAGAACAGACTACTAAAAACGGAATTAAGGTGCTGGGAAACTCTTACCAAATGAGGGAATGCTCTCGTGGACGCATGAGAGATTAGGGGCGAAGAACCGACAGGTAGTTGAGGACTGAGTGAGGTTTAAATAAACGGACAAACAGGTGAGCGGAGTCAAACTAATTAATCTTAGGCAGGTGGGAGCAATTACAGATCTGACATGAACTGGAAAATAAACCTAAGACCGGGGATAATAATGAAACAAAACAAAGCACAGAACTAAAACAGGGACCAGATAACTAACTCAATAAAGGGGCTAAACAAGAATCCAAAAACGGAAATAAACCCAAAGGCGAAAAGAGCTACTTAACCAAATAATAAACATAAACCAGAACAGAATGTGACAAAAAGCACTGCAAATCTCACTATTCAAACTCCAACTCACTATGGTGGAACAAGCTGGAGCTGCTTTTATACCCCAGAGCGACAGACATCAGCATATCCAAGTGACATCACAAAAACTTTTGAACCAATAGCAATACTGATAGTGATTCGAAATTCTATGCAAGACATCCATTGAACCTCAGGAGGGCACCACAGTGACAGTTTTAGACACAAAAGCAGGACTTCAACAAATATGCATTAAATTGTCAAAATAATCACCAGGATATGTAGACAGCACTATAAGACAACAATGTTAACAGCTTATTAGCAGATAAAGTTGATCTGAAGGTGAGTTACCCTTTAAGCACATGAGAATGGTTCCAGTTAAGTCTCAAGTCTCATCCAAGGGTTCCACTAAACGTGGATATGCCATGGTGCAGCTGTGCTGCACCTTTGAAGCTGATTACAAAAGTTTAGTCAGTCAGAGTAGTTCCAACCGGTGTGCCACAGTGCAATTCTGAAGCATCTCAGATGCACCAGGTGCTCACTGCTTCTCTAAAATACACAGCTGTTCTATTTTTGCAGGTTGCCACACTGGCTCTACGTCAATTTGGAGCAGAGCGGATCATTCAGGCAGGAAGTCAGTTGATCAAAAGCAAAGTGGATCCATCAAGTTTACAAGTAAAAGGGACCAGGGACCAGATAACTAACTCAATAAAGGGGCTAAACTAGAATCCAAAAACGGAAATAAACCCAAAGGCGAAAAGAGCTACTTCAAATAATAAACAAACCAGAACAGAACGTGACAGAGCCCCTCCCTCAAGGACGGATTCCAGACGTCCTTTGAACCGAAAATAAAACAGATTAGACCGGGTGGGTGGAGGGGGTTACAGGACGTAGGGACACAGTCCATACAAAACAAAACAACCCGACACACAACAAAATCCAAAAATGACCAATCAAATCCTGAACCAAAAACAACCCAGACAGGGTGAACTAACAACTAACTGAAAAGTCTCAAGAAAAAGTGTTTTTGAAACAAAAGTCTGGTGGGCGGCCCGGAGGATGACCCCCAAGATTCAGAAGCTCCGGCGGTCGTCTTGGAGGCCGGCCGCGGCGTCTCTGGAAGTCCGGCGGTCGTACCGGAGGACGGCCCCGGCGGGTCAGGATGTCCGGCGGTCGTCCCAGAGGACGGCCCCAGCGAACCAGAGTCCGAGAAGAGCGTTGCGGTGGGAAATGTCGGCGGAGCAGGACCCTCAGAAGCTGAGGCCTGGAGAGAGAAAAAGCGAAGAACGGCACCGGGCTAAGGGCCGGAGACGGCAGGCTACAGGCTAGGGAAGGCGGCGCCTGGCTACAGGCGGCAAGAGGGGAAGCCTGGCTACAGGCGGCTAGAGGGGAAGCTTGGCTACAGGCGGCTATGGAGGAAGATGGGCTACAGGCTGCTATGGAGGGAGCCGGGCTACAGGCTGCTAGAGGGTGTGCTTTAAAGCGGCGGGGAGCCGGCACCGGAGGCTGTGCTTTAAAGCTGCGGGGAGCCGGCACCGGAGGCTCTGCCTTAACGCTGCGGGGAGCCGGCACCTTAGGCTCTGCCTTAACGCTGCGGGGAGCCGGCACCGGAGGCTCTGCCTTAACGCTGCGGGGAGCTGGCACCGGAGGCTCTGCCTTAACACTGCAGGGAGCCGGCACTGGAGGCTCTGCCTTAACGCTGCAGGGAGCCGGCCCTGGAGGCTCTGCCTTAACGCTGCGGGGAGCCGGCACTGGACACTGGGCTTTAACGCTGCAGGGAGCCGGCACTGGGACTGAGACTGAGGGCAGGTCCTCCAAGGGCCCCTCCCGGGACTCGAGTGGAGGCAGGTCCTCCTGGACCCTCTCTCGAGGCTGATATGGACCTTTCAGGACCCCCTCGTCTCCCGCTGGCGGCGGACCGTCCTCGAAGGATGCAGGTGTCAAGGTGTCAGCCGGACCCTCAGGGACAGGTTCTGGGTTCGAGGCGTCGGCCAGACCCTCGGGGACAGGTTCCGGTTCTGAGGCGTCGGCCAGACCCTCGGGGACAGACTTAGGGACGGGTCGGCTATAAAAAGCCCTAAGGGCTGTTCTATAATGGCCCTCTACGTCCTTCAATTTCTTCTCCAAAAATGATGAATGGCAGGATGCAAGGGCTTGTCTGAGGTCCTTTATGATGGGGGCGAAAGTCCTTATTTGATTCTCTAGGGCCACAAACTCAGCGTCACGGACGCCACCAGGAGGCGCTGTGGGCAGCTCAGCCCTAGAGAACAACGAACTCTGGTATGTCGGGCCGGAAGTGAGGGAAGAGGCGCTGGAGGCTGTTGGCTGAAGCCGAAGCTCATCGACCAACAGGGACTGGTCCGGCTCGTCGGCCCGCTGCACGGAGTTGGCGGGGGGTGGCGGGCAGAGGGGCGCTTCTTCTTGCGTCGGCGGGCCGTTGGATTCGGCGGGGAGACGACTCCTCTTGAGGGAACGGGACCGCTTCAGCCCGCGGCGACCTCCACGGCTCCTTGCTGGGAGAGGGGGACCGAGCCGTCTCCGAAAAAAGGTCCGGACGGATGTGCTGCACCACCTCCGCATCAACCTCAACGAACAGGTCCGGATCTGGGTGGAACCGTCCAGAGGGAGACGGAACAGGCTACGGGTGAGTGAACCAAGAGAGCCCGCATACTGGGCGCAACCCCAGACTCAAAAAGCGTTGCAGCTCCTGATCGGAGATAGTGTGTTGGTGACAGGTTCATGATATTTTGGTCGGTTCTTTCTGTAATGAGTTACTGATGAGATGAACCCGGTATTCAACCAAACACAAAAATATGATGCTCAAAATTTATTGAAGGAGCTGATGAGTGGCAGACAGGCAGGTAACAGAGCAAAAATCCCATGACGGGAAAGGCAGACATCCAGGCAACACTTGAACAGGGAAACGAGCAGAACAGAACAGATTACTAAAACCGGAATCAAGGTGCTGGGAAACTCTTACCAAATGAGGGAATGCTCTCGTGGACGCATGAGAGATTAGGGGCGAAGAACCGACAGGTAGTTGAGGACTGAGTGAGGTTTAAATAAACGGACAAACAGGTGAGCGGAGTCAAACTAATTAATCTTAGGCAGGTGGGAGCAATTACAGATCTGACATGAACTGGAAAATAAACCTAAGACCGGGGATAATAATAAAACTAAACAAAGCACAGAACTAAAACAGGGACCAGATAACTAACTCAATAAAGGGGCTAAACTAGAATCCAAAAACGGAAATAAACCCAAAGGCGAAAAGAGCTACTTAACCAAATAATAAACATAAACCAGAACAGAACGTGACAAAGAGCACACAAATCTCACTATTCAAACTCCAACTCACTATGGTGGAACAAGCTGGAGCTGCTTTTATACCCCAGAGCGACAGACATCAGCATATCCAAGTGACATCACAAAAACTTTTGAACCAATAGCAATACTGATAGTGATTCGAAATTCTATGCAAGACATCCATTGAACCTCAGGAGAGCACCGCAGTGACAGTTTTAGACACAAAAGCAGGACTTCAACAAATATGCATTAAATTGTCAAAATAATCACCAGGATATGTAGACAGCACTATAAGACAACAATGTTAACAGCTTATTAGCAGATAAAGTTGATCTGAAGGTGAGTTACCCTTTAAGCACATGAGAATGGTTCCAGTTAAGTCTCAAGTCTCATCCAAGGGTTCCACTAAATGTGGATGTGCCATGGTGCAGCTGTGCTGCACCTTTGAAGCTGATTACAAAAGTTTAGTCAGTCAGACTAGTTCCAACCGGTGCGCCACAGTGCAATTCTGAAGCATCTCAGATGCACCAGTGCTCACTGCTTCTCTAAAATACACAGCTGTTCTATTTTTGCAGGTTGCCACACTGGCTCTACGTCAATCTGGAGCAGAGCGGATCATTCAGGCAGGAAGTCAGTTGATCAAAAGCAAAGTGGATCCATCGAGTTTACAAGTAAAAGACTACATGTGCAGACTTTGGATCACATTTTTCTGAAAAACTAAATATTTCAACTCACTTACCTATGATAGATCCAAAGAAAATAAGGGAAGGTGATTGGATAAGTGATTACATATTAGATAAAGAGCAGGCATGCAAAATGGTGTGAAAGGAACCACAGATTAAGACCTTTGCCCCCACTTGAATTCAGGGGAGGTTAGTGGCTTTATATCCGAGTTTGCTGTCATTCATTGAAAAGTGTCAATATTTATTTTATCCAGTTACTCAGTTAATCGATAAAATCCATCCATCCATTTTCCAACACGCTTATCCCCATTGGGGTTGCGAGGGGTGCTGGTGCCTATCTCCAGCTGTCAATGGGCGAGAAGCGGGGTACACCCTGGACAGGTTGCCAGTCCATCTCAGTAATCAATATAATACCATTACTAAAACAATTGTTAGCTGTAGCCCTAGTTCACTAATTTTTCTCAAATCTGAGATCTGAGATGTAAAAAAACTAGTAAAAATGTCTTGTTCTAGATGTTCAAAGCTGGAAGGAACATACCTTCTAAGACTTGTGGCTGTTATTGCAGCAAAAGCTGATTCTAAAGTATTGCCACATGACAGACTTAGATTTTCAAATTTGACCTTTTCCTTACGCACATTTCTTTACTTAATGTGTTAATTTGTACCCCCAACAAAATACTTTGAAGTTTATTGTTGTGATGTGACAAAATATAAAGAAAAAACTGTACAGGGTAAAAATACTTTTGCAAGGCACAATACTTAAAACAGGTTGGTAAAATGGGAAGTCAGTGACCAAAGTTCAGTTACCAAAGACCTGTAGTTCCTCTCCAGTGGTGGGAGCATATGTAGACTCAGGTACAGTAAAGTAATTATTAACAGGTGGGGCTCATCAAATCAGCCCAGATATCACACACAAGCATGCAGTGGCAATACCTAGTATCAAACTAGAAGTATGGATAAGAGCTTGATCTGTAATAATCAGATAACACTTCACCAGCTTAATCAGCCTCGCTTGTCTGATGAGGAAGAACACTTTTTGTGGGCAGGAGGCATCATTAAGCATCCTCTAAAAATATACCACTCCAACAATACTTGAGATCAGGACCCTCTTTCTTTGCTGTGGTTTGTGTGGGGGCAAAGCTTGGAAAAAGACCTGGAAGAAGACACAGGAACAGGAAGACATACTTTCTCTTTTCCCAATCAATTGAATGAGCTGTGATCAGCCTTAATATCTAAGGATTTACTATTAATGCTTTACTTGCAATGTTTTCACCCACAGATTGCTTGGACCACCAGACTCCACTAATTCTTCATATTACATACTAAATAACTTGCAACATGAAGTGGTGCCTAATAAGAATCTTTAAAATACCATCACAGATTAAATCTCTATGACTCATTGGATTTTTTTGTTGTTGCAATAATTAGACTTCTCTGAAAACCACGTGATTTACGTAAGTGTGATGTTCCCTCATGACTATGCAGTGTGAGACACATGCCTTGCTGTTATACAGTAATATCAGAGTTCAATGACGGATACATGCGTGACGGATACATGCGTGACGGATACATGCGTGACGGATACATGCGTGAACGAAACAGATCAAACCAAACACAATCAAAACGATAAATAAACAAGAAGTATTTCCAAATGTTTACTTTTATACACACACACACACACACACACACACACACACACACACACACACACTGTACAAACATATACAAACCAGCCTTCATTTCTATGTGTCCATGCAGGTGTATTTCTATAACCAAAGCTATGAAGGAAGCAATGGTATTTCTGACATTCCTAATTGCGGCATGTTTCCTTGTCTGTTTTGTTATTCCAGAAAGAATAGGTTTTTGTATAAAAACTCTCTCAACTTACCCCTTACTAGAAGAGACTTCTGGCTCTGTGCACCATAAGCAAACAAATTATTATTTATGTAAGCATGCTGGGAATCCTGACATGGAGAGAGGAAGTCAATGTGTTTATCATGATTTTGGAATCAATAACCGGACATGAGTTGCTTGGAGAAGGTGACTTGTCGGGCACAGATTAAGTTCACTCTAACACCATTGTGAAGATGCTTATCAGAAACATGCATTCACAAATGAGTACATACATGACACCTCTTTTACTTCTCAACCTCAGGATCTCAGACTGGTGTGTCATCCAGCATCTTTACATGTCAAAATGTAGTGGGTTTAGATTATGGAACAAACACGATGAGTGTCCTTTTTCTACGTTTGAACTGTGTTCTATGAGGACTGGGTACAGTGGTAATTGTGGGCTCAGCAGAGGCTTGAGGGGCCTTAGACAAACTGCAGCTCTCTGTTGTACGTTTCACAGCCAGCGTGGACAGCATGGGGGACCAGCAAATATTGATCAAAAATAGTATAAGAACATACACTTTTTCAGTCAAAGTGTTCCCTTCAAAGGCAAAAACAGATCCATGAAGTGATTTTTTTCTCTTTTTTTCACAACTTCAACTCTGTCCAATAAGATTTTTTGTGAATAAAATTAACTGAGATTCTTAATAAAATTGCACTTCTACAGAACTCCCAGTTGTATCCTTGAAGTAGTATAAATGGTGTACAACTATATCATGCTGTTTCTGCTACTGTGCAAAAGTGTTTGCCTTCTCACACCTTAAACAAATATTTTTCAGAGCATCTCTTGATGGGGTGGAGTCATTCAGGTGCTGTTCTTGCCTTTATGCGGAACTTCACCTGTTCCAATTAATCCAAATAGTGTGTTTAGCATGCTTGTGCGAAATTTGAGACAACACTGACCTTGAGTCCATAAATTACTTCTTCCTTCCGGCTACATATAACCATAACCCACATTTGTCAGTGAAGAGCTATTTCATATTCATGGCACACAGCAATTCTCAGCACATAAATAAGGCAATCCTGTAAAACACAGCTATAAAAACTACTTCCCATTTGGCCAAAGGTCACCTTGTATAACCTCTCGGAAGTATCTGGTTAATCTTTGTATGGTTTTCATGCTGAGAGCCTCCCAGAACATGCTATATTTTAGTTGATCCATTTGAAAGGCAGATACTAAGATATGAAACCCTTTAAGATTGGTTTAGTGAAAGCTGTTGAGCAAATGGTAACTTTATTGTAATTTGCCTAACAGCAAGCCAGTTGAAGTAATCTCAGTGCTTATAAATACATTGCATCTTGTCTGTCCATTTGTCACCTTTCCTTTTAAAGCATTTTTTAAGGGGTAGAGTCCCTGGCTCATCAGGGTTTTGAAAATTTACTCATTTTGCTCCATCATCCTACACAAATACTCAATCCATTTTTTTTCCTGAAGGACAACACACGAGGGTCCTCTGTGTGCTGTAGTGCCACAGAGCTGGTATACCCTATTCACTAGAATGGCTTTTATTTGTGACAGAATGGAGTATATACATGTAATGGAGTCTAAATGAGGGGCCAGTGTCTTCAGTTCATAAGCGTGAGATCTTCTGATGGCTACAGTCAGGAAAAAGAAAGGCAAAACATTTGCAGCATTCTCTTTGGTATATAATTTTGTGAACAAAGCTTAGGCTCTTAGTTTTTCTGAAACAACAAAAGTGGTGTGCATCCATTTTCTGTCACGCTTATCCCTGGTAGAGTTGTCAGGGGTGCTGGTGCCTATCTCCGGCTGTCAATGGGCAAGAGGCAGGGTACATCCTGGACAGGTTGCCAGTCTATTGCAGGGCAACACAAAGACAAACACACTGTGGTGAGCACTGAAACCTGATTGGAAAATGTCAAAGTGGCTAGCATTGTTAAGAAGGTGTTTAACTGTTGAAACACAGCTTTTTCAATAATCTTACTGATTAAGGAGAGGTTTGAGATGGGCCTGAAGTTCTGCAAAAGTAATTTATCTAAATAGTTATTTTACAAAAGTGGTTATAATTGCTATTTTTAGAGACTGGGGAAAATATCTGATGGGACATGTTATCTAAATCAAATCAGATGTTATGACAGGCAAAACCTTCTCAAAGAAAGCTGTGGGTAGAACATTGAGGCAGCAGGAGTTGTAACTTAGCTGGTGAATAATGTCTTCTAAGCTTTTCTAGTTTATTTGGCTGAATTGGCACATTTTCTCAATATCAGTTCCTGTTGAACACAGCTTTGGTACTGAATTTGACATGGATGTACAGACTGCTCCTCTAATCACATCACCACTAATCACCCCAGACTTCTACACAATAGCTACTCAGGTCTTGAAAATTTGTGATGCTTTATAATTCAGAAAATCTTTTGCTTTACTAAGAATTTGAATGCTTCTAGATGTTTCAGTCTGAACATTTAATGAGGTTTCAATTACACCAAGAGTTTAATTTCTTATGCTGTTTCTGCTTTCATTTAGATGAAATAAAGCCTCATTTGCATCAGACTTTCTTAGACACTAAATTTATAATACAGAATTTCTATCATGTGAAATTATGTATGTGAGACTTTTTTTTTACTTTAAATTTGCTAGCAAAAATTTCACCTGCAAATATTCGCCTGCAAACATTCAGCAGCAGAAATTCACCTGCAAATGTGTTGGCTTTCTGGTGACTCAAGCCAGGGCAATCAACACTATTGTATTTAATACATGAATTTGTTTATAGCTGAAGTTATACATCAAATGAATATGGTTTTGTGCATCCTGGGTGTCTGGAAAGATTATGTGAAGGATTTGATTTTCATCTTTATTTTACAGCAGCTCCCAAACTGCTAGTGGTACACACAATTAACTAATTTAAATAGGGTGGACCAAATTGGTTTTGCACATCTTATCCATTAGAAACGCAATCTTGATAAATCAGCTGCAGCATGCCCACTTTATGCTCACACAGTTTTTTTTCTGCCCAGGCAATCTGTTGGCCCTTATTTGGAACCTTTGTAGATCAGACCCTTTTATGTACTATGTCCTAAACTTTCACAGGGTGTCCTAATTTCTTCACTTGGCTGTATGTTCTGTGCTTCACTGCAGTTAACTGGGCAGTATATTGTCTATGTTAAGGCCGCAATATCATGCAAACTACAAAGTATGAACAATATATGTAATGATGTGAAGAGACGGTACAACAAAATATTGCTCTGTTGATTGTGAGCACAGCAAATTTAATTTTCAGCAACAACTCCAAACAGGCAGGATTTTTATTTTATTTTATTTTATTTATCTTTTTTGCATAACAACACTTTAAACTCTCAGTGGATGGCCTCTTCTTCCTGAGGGAGTTCCATACAGAAGTTACGGAGCCACTCACGTTGCCAATGGCTCTTTTCCTCCTCATTGTTCATGTCAGTCATGTCCCCATTTTTATTTTCCCTGGAAAAAGTAATAACAAAAATGTTCTAACACAGAGATGTAGACTAAAACACAGACATACAGATGTGAACAAATTCTACACTCAGTGACTATTCCGAAATATTAAATATTATTTATTTATTTATAATATATTTATAATATATATATTTATATATATATAATATATTTATTATATAATATTCCTAATTTCTATACAGAAACAGATGCACACAATTATTGACAATTATTTTGAATACATAGACACACAGACAGAGGATCAGTGCCTCGAAATCAGAGGCCATTGTCGTGAGCCGGAAAAAGGGTAGAGTGCCTTCTCTGGGTCGGGATGTCCTGCCCCAAGAGGAGGAGTTTACGTATCTCGGAGGCTTGTTCACAAATAAAGGAAAAATGGAGCAAAAAATCAATAGGCAGATTAGTGCCGCGTCTGCAGTGAAGCGCACGCTGTACTGGTCTACCATGGTGAAGAGAGAGCTGGGTCAAAAGGCAAAACTCTAGAGTTACCGGTCAATCTATGTTCCTACCCTCATCTATGGTCATGAGCTTTGGGTCATGATAGAAAGAACGACTTTGCGGATACAAACAGCCAAAATTAGTTTTCTCCACAGTGTGTCTGGGCTCTCCCTTAGAGATAGGGTAAGAAGCTCGGTCATCCGAGAGGGACTCAGAGCACAGAGAACTCCTGCTTCTCCATGACAAGAGGAGCCAGTTGAAGTGGCTCGGGCACGGATAGGTTAGGATGCCTCCTGGATGCCTCCCTGGTGAGGTGTTTCGGGCACGTCCCACCAGGAGGAGACCAAGAGGAAGACCCAGGAAATGCTAGAGGGACTATGTTTCTGGGTTGGTCTGGGAACGCCTTGGGATCCCCCCGGAGGAACTGGTCCAAATGGCTGGGGAGAGGGAAATCTGGGCCTCTCTACAGAGGCCGGTACCCCCGCGACCTGATCCCAGATAAGCGGAAGAAGAAGACAAACAGACATAGAGGCACACACAAACAAGTGTCCCCTGTCTGTAATCCATGGGAGCATGTGTAAACTCAATGCAGGTGACAGAGTACATAAATATGGAAATGCGGGGGACATGTCCCACGCATTCCCTGCATCCATTACATCCATGTATGCACACGCATAAATAATTGTTTTTAATTTAGGGACACCCAAAGATAGAAAGTTAGAAAGACTAACATACACAAACATCCAATAAAGTGTAAAACAAATATATCTGCACCACACACTGCTGATCTGAATGGCAGCGCTGGTGAAGGAGCTCATGGGGGTGTTTGGGGGCTCAGATTAACCGCCTTTGGTGCGGAGGGGTGAGATGGGTTGTCTGTGTCAGCAAAAACTGACGCATATTAACCGTTGCTGTTGTATGGCTTGATGTGAGCAAAGTAACGTAAAAACCACACCATTGGATTAATTTTTTTTTTCAATTTAATTTAATTTATATAGCACCAATTCAAAACACATGTCATCTCAAGGCACTTTAAAAAGTCAAATTCAATCAAATCATACAGGTATCTAAGGAAACACAGTAGATTGCATTAAGTCTTAGACAAGCAGCATTCATTGGAGATGTCCTTGAATAGTGAGGTAAAATCCATGGTTTGGCATCTTCTCTCCTCTCGTTTCTAGTTGCTCCAGCTTGCATATTATCATTGCATTAAGGGTTACTCTTGCCGGTTGCATACAATGCAAAAGCTGCTCAACTCAATCTAGTTCTGATTACTTTGGCTTTGTCACCAGAAGGTCAACACATTTGCAGGTGAATTTCTGCAGCTGAATTTCTTTAGGTGAATTTTGGCAAGCAATTTTATGCTGCTGAATTTAAAGTAAAAAAAAAACATGCACAACTTCATAGGATAAAAATGCAGTGTTATAAAAAAATCTGATTCTAATGAGACTATATTTTTTCCATACCTTTACTCAATCTATAATGACTTTCACATTTATATTTCCTTTATAATTCGAAATAACATGAACTTAGGTTTCACCAAATTTAAGAAACATTTGTTTTTATCAAATCTGTTTTTTAGTCCAAGAGCTGCAATAAGCACTCACTTGTACAGAAAACATTTATATATTCTGCAAACAAAACAAACTGTAATACTTTTAAAACCTTAGAATTTTCAATTATGTCAAGATTTCATTTATATTAAGATTTTTTAACTACGTTCGCCGTGTTTCTGTGCCTCAATGCTCTAACTGCTCCTCTCTCCTCCCTTCCCTCGGAGCCAGTGGCTTTTATCAGTGGCCAGCCTTCAAAACGTCAATCACTACGTTTAATGTCCTTCCACTCGTACCAAAATGTCCCAATTAAAATCAATAGGAGAGTCAGTAGCTGGGTTTCATGCTCTTTTGTTTTTAACGACACAGAACCATTGTTGCCTCGGTGGGCGTGCTGCTTGAATTGAAGGGTGCAAAATTGTGTTACATGTAATTCAGGTGCACACTTTTAAGAGTCATTTTAAGAAGCTTGTAACATCAGGGGCTTCAGCTCAGACCCATCATTCTTCCTCTTCCCTCTAAAGGAGCCCTTTACAGTCTTCATTTATGTGTTTCCCCACTGTTTACCCCTTGCGCAGCGCACAAGGGTAAAATCCGGCAGCTGGATCATGTGTAAAGACGCAGCGTGAACCCCTGTGTGCTTTAAGTGTTGCAGCTGAGGGGGAAATCTTGGACTGCATTCACCTTATTTTCAACGGAAATACGGAGCCAGCAAGTTGCCGTTTTTACGTGCGAGACTTCCAGCTGCTCACTTCCTGTCAGTGGGTAACTTGCTAAAAAGCGACTCATGCAGCTACTTCGTCTCAAATTACTTGTCATTATGACTTCGAGGAAGACCGGGATTGATTGTGCGGTTAGAGGTTGTCATAATAACACGTGTAAAAGAAAGGTTTATGTGGAGCAAGAGTGTTTTAATCATCGACCGTGTACAAGAGCTGTGGATACGAGGCGCCCTACATTCTTCACCCTCAGCCGAAGAAGGAGGAATCCCTTCACCTGTGGTTAAAAGCTTAAAATTTGAAGAAACCACCGAAGCAACCGTGTGTTTGCTCTTTTCATTTTGTGGAGAGAAGACCACATGTCGCCAGAAAAGTGTCTGGGCTGTGAAGTTCCATTAAAAACAAAAACAAGTAGACAAAGAGGAGAGCAGACACAGGTAAGCTAAGGGATGTTTACAATGTTTATTTTGGAGCTAAATATTACGCTTGTTATTCAAATACTTAACTTGGAACTGTGACTTATTTATAGATTTATGAATAACAAAAATATGAAACTGAACCATGCCTTTTATCTGTCATTCTATAACTTTATGAACAGAACCCCATACGCCTACCAGCAGGGATGAAAAATATCCAGAAAATAATTTACAGAGGGAACAAAGCTAAAAGGCGGCCAGCTACATGTCAAATCATATGTTTTATCAGGAGCAGCACAAAGGTAAACGTTTTAGTTTGAAAACTTGGAGTTAAATATTTAATTTGAAAACTAATATGTAGTTTGCATCTTAATATGTAGTTTAAAAACTAAAGCTGTGTAATTAAATATTTAGTTTGAAACTGTGACATTTATGAACTGACCAGCAATCTAATCACAACGAGACAATAGCTAGGATGTTTTGAATCAGACTATTCATAGCCTACCTTCCATAAGTCGCCACTGCATGACTGAAGGACTTCCCCTGAAGCTGCAGCATCAGAGTGCTCCGGCCGTCTTGGTAGTGCCAGTTAATGTAGTCAGGATCCAGCAGAGTGAACGTCGGACTTGCTTTGGCTTGAACGGACATCAGCCTCCACGGATACCAGGTCATCCATGTTGATATTTATTAATACCGATCCAACTTTTCCACTGTGGAGGTTCGCCTCAGTAAAGTCGCACTGCAGAGCCGTCCACACCAAGTGACGACACAAACTGGTTAAAATGTCCTCGTACGTTATATGGAGCCACTTCTTCATGTCATCCTCTCAGTCATGAATAGTTTGAGGATGTGGCACTGACCTGCCACTTCGATTGCTCTGCAATTTTTGACAATGTTGCCGCGACAGTTTACATTTCAGTCAAACTAATGTTATTTGGCCGAGGTAAGTGCTTAAACGGAAGTGCCGCGCACAAAAAAAATGGAAATTGGACGCCATCCCAATATTAATTGTTGGAGTGTTATCATTGCCTGGATGTGAATCTGATAATTAATATTGGGCCTTTTATAATCAACTACAATATTTTTTTATCAAAGTCAGGAAAAAAAATTTCTCTTCCAGGGTCGAGTCAGCCACGCCCCCAGCCCAGCCACCCCCCCCCCCAAACAAAATTAACATAATCTCACTCTTAACTTTTGATAAAAGTTGAGAGGTCTGATGATGATTATGGTATTTTGTGTAACTTAAAAGAAAGGTATCAGTCTAATGGCCACATGACCCGGATGTGCCTCAACAAAACACCAGTTCGTCTTCCCCTTACAGCACCCGTTATATTCTTAAGTTACCAAATCAAATCTAAATATTTTCAGATAAATAATTACCTATTTATTTCAAATATTAAGTGTCATAAAGATTATTGCTTGTTATTTCAGCATATCATTCTTTCAAATTTCTCAAATAATGTTTTATCTAATTCGGAGTTCATTGTATAGGGGTTGAACAATTACCAAATGTTGTTCTAAACAGTGATGGAGTCAAGGCCGGTTCTTCTGAGACCAAGACCAAGACAGGGCCACCCGAGGCCAAGGCCAAGACCTAATCATTAGAATTATGCTGCCTTCAGACCAAATGCTAATTGAGCATCAAAAAGGCATCCAATGGCTCAACTTGGGCACTTGTGCACATAAAAGTCCAATGTGCTGTCTAGAGCAGCGGTCACCAACATGGTGCCCGTGGGCACCAGGTAGCCCCCGAGGACCAGATGTGGTGCCCTCAAGCCTGTTCAAAAAAATAGCACAACCCTCCAGTGAGCTGCATTTAAAATGTTATTTTTTTTATTTAGTTGCTCTAAAGGTTTGAGGCATTAAACATGATGCTGTTCCTGGACTTCAGTTCAGCATTCAACACCATCATCCCACAGCATCTGGTGGGAAAACTGGAGCATCTGAGCTTCAACACACCCCTTCGAAACTGGCTGCTAGACTTCCTAACCAACAGACCTCAGTCGGTCCGGGTCGGTCAGAACACCTCTGATGTCATCACCCTCAGCACGGGCTCCCCTCAGGGCTGCGTCCTGAGCCCCCTGCTGTTCACTCTGATGACTCATGACTGCGTCCCCAGGTTCACCACCAATCACATCGTGAAGTTTGCTGACGACACAACGGTGGTGGGCCTCATCAGAGACGACAAGGACCAGGACTACAGAGAGGAGGTGGAGCAGCTGGTGGACTGGTGCAGAGACAACAGCCTGATCCTGAACGTGAAGAAGACGAAGGAGATCATCGTCGACTTCAGGAAGAACTGGCCTTACCACGCTTCACTGCTCATCAACACCTCAGCTGTGGAGGTGGTCAGCAGCACCAAGTTCCTGGGGGTGCACATCATGGACAACCTCAGCTGGTCTGTGAACACCACGTCACTGGTGAAGAGGGCACAAAAGCGACTGTACTTTCTGCGGAGGATGAGGAGAGCCCGCCTGCCCCCGCCCATCCTTAAGACCTTCTACAGAAGCACCATGGAGAGCATTCTGACCAGCTGTCTCTCTGTGTGGTGTGGAGGCTGCAGTGCCTCCGGCTGGAAGAACGTGAGGAGAGTGGTGAGGACAGCAGAAGGGATCATTGGGGCTCCTCTTCCCTCCATTAAGGACCTTTCATCCCAGCGCTGTGTGTCCCATGCCCGGAACATCATCAGGGACCCCTCACACCTCCATCATGGACTGTTCTCCCTGCTGCCCTCTGGGAAGAGGTTCCACAGCATCCGCTGCAGGACCACCAGGTTCTGCAAAAGCTTTTTCCCTGCTGCCATCAGACTGCAGGGAACTTAACTGCTGAAGTATAAAATGGACTGTATACCACACTCGCTGATTTGCACATTGTATCGTATCCTTATCCAGCATTATAAATGCTGCTCAACTCTTAGTCTCCAATATCACTGCTGCACTTTATCCGGAAACTTACTGCATAATTGTTTACACTGCAACTGTCTACTGTTAAATCACTGCTGCACTTTATTGGAAACTTACTGCATATTTGTTTACATTTGTTTACATTTCAACTGCCTACTGTTCACTGCTGCACTTTATCCGGAAGTCAGTTGAAACTTATCCTGTAACTGACTGCAATTTATTACTGCATTTGTATCCTGTACTGTAATTCACTGCAAGGTATCCTGTAGAGTTACTGCAATTTTTCTGAGCTGTATGGAAACGAAAATTTTTTCTGTATGCACTCTGTGTATACTAAATGACAATAAAGAAATTCTAAGTCTAAGTCTAAGTCTTGCTTTTTATTCATACTTGTATTGACATAGATTTAAAATGATAAATGCATTAAAATATGTTTATATTACATAAAGTTCTAGTTCAAAGGTCAGTACAGGTAGCCCTTCGTATGACACAGTGCCCATGAAGTAGCTCTCGACTTCTAAAAGGTTGGTAACCCCTGGTCTAGAGCCTCAACACTGATGGCGCACTCGGCAAAGTGACTCCCATTAGGAGGAACTACCCTGTTCCTTTTCTCTATCAGACTCTTTCTAAAATTGAGGATGAAATCGAGAGTGGATTGGCTTTATTCACTGAATAAAGAAAGCCGTGTCTGGATTCACCAGATAATTCAGAGATGTTTTGAGTTTTAAGAGTTTCACCACCCACCGCAGGAGCGGCCTGTAGACGCTATCTACGTCTGTCTGATTGGTTGAGGCCCTGCATCCAGCTGAAAAAGTTCAGATTTTCCAAATCTTGCGTCAGATGCTCTGAAGGTGCTTCAAGCGTGTCAAGCCAAGTGGGCAGCTTCAAAATGCTGAGTGCAAGATGCACATGAGGCGCGTCCACCATAGATTTTTACATGTAAACCCAATGCCCTTGATGCTCAAAAAGCATTTGGTCTGAACGCAGAATTAGAGTTATATTTTGGGACACTTAAAAAAAAAAATAACAACAACAAAGAGTCATAATTCACAGCAAAATGCAGAATTAAAAATATCCATTCTTCAACTAAAACTACTTCTGGGTATTAAATAATCATCATAATAAACTTAAATAAGGATATCTGTAAACTGGTTCAACATTTATAATGAGGGTAAGGGAGGAGTTTTGCAGTTCTTTTATTGTTTGAATGCCTGGTTGCATAAACCTTTCAGTAAATTGTACGTCTACTATGTCTAGGATAGAGTAGAACTATTCTCTGTAAAACCACAGAGCTGATTGAGATGTGACCTTAGATTCAATCCTTTTGTATTCACTTGTTTTTAATGCAGCATGTGAGTTAATTCATGGTATTATTTAGTCTTGTAATGTTTTGATTTTTTTATGTTTTTAACTTAAAAACATATTACAACAACTAAATTATTGTTGTAATATGTCATTTATGTCTACAGCACTTTAGCCAACAACATTTGTTTCAAAAGTGTTGTGATTAAATTAGATTAGATTGCAAAACAATTATCTTTCACATCTGGGATAGTCAACAGGCAAAGGACAGCCTACTTGGGGGGAGGGGCGTTCACAATTTTCTACTATGTAAAAAAAATATATCTAAAAAAAAATATATGGATAAGCTATATCATTTTGTCATGATCTTGGCACTAGTGCTGTTCTGATTCAGCATTTGACACCCCTGTTCATTTCCACTCCGTTCTTATCAACCAGTCACTAGTGCCAGATTATTACGAGCCACCGGTGAGTTTAATCCTTCCTTCCTTCCTTCCTTCCTTCCTTCCTTCCTTCCTTCCTTCCTTCCTTCCTTCCTTCCTTCCTTCCTTCCTTCCTTCCTTCCAGTTGTGATCGGACTCTGGATCACATTGGGCTTTACCAGGGACGTCACCCAACAACAGGAACCCTTACTCACCTTCCCAGCCTGTTTCCGGATTGGGAGAAGGTTAGTAACCGAAGTTTCAGTGACTGTAACATCTCCCAAAGTCTCTTTCTGGTCGCTAACCCACTGTCTCCACTTGTCTCCAGTGGTTCCTGTCCCAGACTCTGGTGTTTCACCCTCGACCTGCAGCAGTTTACGTCTCAATAAACTGTTTTTTAATGCTATCCGATCTTGTCTGGCTGAATTCTCGGTCCTCTGTTTCCAGTCATTACACATTCAATATTTACAATATTACAACTAGTTGACTTGTTGTATAATGTCCCATTGCGTTAAACGCACCACTCACAAAGCAACCGCTGTTTTGTGAGTTGACACGCATGCACACTCGTTTTCAAAGGGAACTTCACTCATTACCTAAGCAGTTTTTCAGGGAGGTTGTGTGTTATTGAAACTGATCAAAATAACATGACACAACTACTATCCTGTTGATTTTGTTTGGGACCAGTTTCAACATGCAGGAAGCCATGGGGGAGGGCCTTCTGGCTAGAGCTGTGTCCAGAAAAAGCAGTTGTAAAAACCAGCCAAAGCAGCTCCACAGAACGCGGAGATTAGGCTGCTCTCTGAAATGGGAATGAAAATGCTAAAAATTGTGAACAACCCATTACATTTTTATTTCTTCCTCTAGTGATTGAAATCCCTCCAATGAACACAGGCTCAGCAATAAGTTGCTCTGTAGGACCCAGGAAAGTCAGAGTACAGGGTCTTGATATGGTCTTGACCAAATTCTTCAAGACCCAATGATACAAGGCTGAGCCCAAGACAGAGACCCAGGGCTTGAAGGCCGGTCTCGAGGCCAAGACTGGTCTCGATCAGTGTTCCCTCTAAGCTGCGCGTGTGCGCAATTGTGCACGGCATCTGACTTCAGCGCGCAGAGCAAATCTATGCTGCGCAAAAAATAAAATCCAAGATGAACTCTAAACAACATAATAAAATAAGTTATTTTGTACCATTTTGCAACTCTGGTGAAATGGTGTTCCACGGTCCTGCCCAGAGAGCGGCAGGTGCTGATTGGAGTGCACCACTGATTGGTGGGTGGGGCAGACGCCTTTATAGTTGGGCAGGTTGTGCTGTGTGTCTTTGTTCTGGACTCTGTTTAAGAAAAAATTACCGAACTATGCTGATTAGAAAGCTGCTGCTCTGAGTAGTTCTTCCTCTCTCTGTCATACTCGGGTTTTCAGTTTCAGAACAGGTGATATCAGTCAGGTAACTAAAGTCAGTGTCCAACCAACCATGACTTCAACGCGAGCACGAGAATGAAAGAAGCCCTGATCAATGGAACGCAGATAACATGCTTCACCATGGCAACAACAGGAAATAAGCCTTAAAGTGTGCATTTCCCGCGAGTGGAATTAGTAAATTTTAATGAAGGCATATGGAGAATATTTAACCATAAGAAATAATGCTGTTGCTGCTAAAAAGGCGACAACAGCATTATTGTGGAGTTGGCTCCATTTGAGAGTTATTTGGTGGAGCTGTTTTCTCACACTTCACTAATTCAACACACAAGGGGGAAATGGAGAGGGCGGATTAATTACAAAAAGCATTGAAAGGACATGGCAGCCAATCTTGATGAAGTTTAATCAGGTATGGTTAAGTTCTAAGTTTTTTTATGTTTAAACATAATCAACTAAATCATTAATTGGCTATATTCAACATATGCAATTAATATTGGGATGGTGTGAGTTATTGAATAACTGATATGTTCATCTTTTTGCAAGCATTGGTCACCCATCCTTCTAAAAATTAGTTGACATTGTCTTGTAAGTGTTTAATTTGTTCCAACCTCACTTTATATTAATTATATAGGCTATATGTATAGTTCCAGCTGAAGTAAATGTAGTGTTATTTAAGTGAAGAAATGTGCAGTAGCCCTAACAGTGTTGGGGGAAAAATAGGTGAATGGAAACTAAAATATATGAATAGAAAAGTAGAAATGGAAGTGCCAAACTTTGACACAGAATAAATCATTGCTTTCATTCTGGGAAGTTCTGTTATCAATCTTGTGGGTCTCTGACTATGGAACACCTTTTAACTATAACTGAGTGCAGCAGTACGACATACAGCTGCCTCTGAAAGATTTTCTGCGTCTCCTATGTTATTAAAAAAACGTTGTTGGTATATAAAAAAGGAGCAGCACAAAGAAATTGTTCAGAACTGAGAGTGTTCCCTCGTTGTATTAGAAAAGCGATGTGTGGCTGAGAATATTGAAATAAATCATCTGACGACCCCAAAGTGCTTTACATTGGACAATCATTCACCCATTCACACCCTGACGGTGGTGAGCTATGTTAGTAGCCACAGCTGGAGCAGACTGATAGAAGAGAGGCTTCACAACTCCACATGCTTGAGCTAAATCTGCAGAAAATTTAAATAATTTAATGGGAATAAGAGTGGAAGATGTACACATCTCTCAGTTCTTCCTTAGTAGTTCCCCTACTCTGAAATAAAAATAAGCTACACAGCTCTACAGCTCTCCAAGAATTTTGTCTTTTTCATGAAATCGGGCTAAGTCAGTTTTATCTAAAGTAAATAACCTAAGAGAAATTATTGTTGTAGTTTGATTCTTTTATTAAACCATGTAGCTTGATGTAACCTGAGGTTTTGGACAGGCGTAATGTACCCTCAGTGGGCTTGTGTGATGTTGCTCACAGAGGTCAAGTGAACGCTCAGGGAGTTTGTGTGTTTGTTCAGACAACACACAAAAATTACGGGGAACATTGGTCTCAATACCTCCATCCCTGGTTCTAAATTAGTTAAGCTTATTTGACCTCATTCCAAATTCTGTAAGAAGAACCTTGGTTCTCTAACTTAGATCGTCAGTGTACTCTAAATTCATGGAATAATCTTCATGGTAATTGCTTTCAATTATTTTTGTGTAATTTTGTTCTTTCTGCGTACATAGTTCCTGGGTTTCTTAAATCTTGATTTTACCTAATATGTTAAGTTACACTAGCCTAGTAAAGAAGAATTGCTCATTGAAATAGATCATAAATTCAGGTGTACAAAATTATCAACGGGGCTCTCCTAAGCTCTTTTCTGGGATGGGGATGCAGCCATCCCTGTGTTGGTTCTTCTTGGGCTCCTGAGCTCAGGGGGGCCCTTTCAGATGTCTGGAGCGCTAGTCTCCCCAGTGTCTGACTCAGTGCTCTGGGTGGCGGGTTGTTGCTTCCTCACAATGACTATTTAGCATTTTTCTTATGGACAAACCTTACATATACAAACACACTCACAAACACCCACAGGTGCTTGGATTCAGGTGCATACAGGTAAGCTTCCATACAGATACACCCAAAAGTTACCTTTGGCTGTCACTAAATACATCTTGTACTACAAAATAATGCATATTTTTCAGCGATGTTGTCAAAGGTGTTGTTTGTACCTTTGATAGAGAGAGAGATTATATTTCTCTCTCTCTCTTCTCTCCTTTTTCTCTTTCATCGTTTCTCCCTTTTGGCATTTTGTTTCATCTGATTCTCTCCTTTTTTCCTCTTCTATTCTTCCCAGCATAAATTCTAATAAAGCTTCTTGCATATATACCTCAAGCGTAGCACTATTTGTAAAGCAGTAAGGCTCCACTTGTCAAAGTAAAATCTGTTCAGAATCAGAATCAGAAATACTTTAATAATCCCAGAGGGAAATTGTCATGGTGCGGTTTTGGCCTGGCTGTTTCCCCTGTTATTTTTCAGCACTTTCTCCTCTCACACAGCTCAGCCTCGACTCCCTCAGCAATCAGTCACACCTGTCAGGCACCAGTCAGTCAGTACTCACTCCACCTGCCAGCCTCTCTACAAAAGCCTCCCTTAGTCTTCTCTTCCCCGCCGGATTGTCATCAGTCACCACTCAAACCTCGTCTACTGATAGAGATTTTCCCACGTCTGAGCTCCTCTCTCCTGCTAGTCTGACTTTCCCTCGACTGCAGCCACGCGTTCTTTGGAATCTCTCCCTACTGCTGTCCTGGTCCTTCTGCAACCCCCTGCATCCAAAGAACTATCTCTGCTGCACCTCTGGTTCCAAAGCAGCTTCTGCACCTCCAAGAACTCTCTCTTCTGCGCTGCTGAATCTACTGCAGCCCCCCCTGCGTTCTAAGGACTCACTCTCAGCTGCTGCCCTGGTCTTACTGCAGCCCCTGTGTCCAAAGAGTTTTCTCAGCCGGGCTGCTGGTCTCCTGCTACCGCAGCGCTCCTACTCGCGTCTCTGCTGAGTAGCTGGTTCTCTAAACTCTCCAATTTCTAAACTCTCAGAAATAAACTCAGTGTGTGTGGTTGTGTTCGGTTCATCTCGACAAATCATGACATAAATTACAGATTGTAATTACAGGTTGAGCTCCTTTTGGCATTAAGACAACAATTATTATTCCTACATTGCCAGACAGGACACCAAAAAAAAGAACATTTTGGACATTCCTGGATTAAGGAAACAACTAAATGAAGTATCGTCTACACTTCCTGAACAAATATTATTGAAAATAATATGCAAATATTTGCTAGAAATGTCATCAAAATGTATGGTATTGCAGATCCTGTCTTAAAGTGCTGTGTTTTCCTCTTTAAATACAGGGTATGAATACAGACTAAAAGGAATGCAGCCCTGCTTTGGCTCCAGCCTACACATGGCAGACAGAGTTTATGCGGGTTAGTAAAAGGTAGTAAATTAAATGAGGTCGATAAATTAGTCTTCACACATTAGAGCATGCAATTATCTGAGTCTGAGAACTCTGATATAAGTCCCTTTGCGAATGATTTTAGCAATGTTACATGGATTAGTCAATCCTTCATGAATGTCAAGTAATGAGGTAATTCATGTGCAGTGATCTTATGAATTCATTTACAGAAATCTACAATTTGATATTCCTGAGAATAAGAGTGTGCAAATAAGTAATAACAGTAGTGTGATTGTAATATATGGTGGACCACAGTCTTTCAGAACGGGGCGATAGCATTCACAGCTCTTGGGAAGAAGTTGTTTCTGATTTTATAATTTCTGGATTAGATGCTTCTGAAGCATTTACCCGATGGGAGAGGGGCATTGCACGGGGTGGCTTAAATCTGTGGAGATGTGTCTGGCTCTTCTCTGGAACTCTGCTCTCAGTTTGCTACATAAACTGAGTCCAAATCCTGTAAACGGCATCTCATAATCCACTGTGTTGTCCTCACCACCCGTGCTAAGTCCTTCCTTTCCTGCAGTGTGTAGCTCCCATACTACATAACTATGTTGTGACATAAAACACTTTCTATTGTAGCAGTGTGTTATGCCATGATAGTGATCTCAGATTGAATTCTGAACAGTGGAAGGGTCACAAAGGAATTCCACTCTGCCCGTAACACGAGACTCTCAAGGCTTGGGCGGCCCTTTTTCCCAGCAGGAGGTCAGCTGTGACCACTCCTGCTGAGATAAAACTTTCCTCCCACAGACAAAGAACTTCACTTCTCCAGACCTCTTCCCCTGACTCCAAGCTGCTGAGACACACACCTCCAAAACCCTATGAGGACCAGCACTCAAGGAGAGGGGGGAGCCATGTGACTGAAGGCCTCCGGGAACCATCGATGGGGCCTGGAAGAGGCCGCGAGCTAAGTCAGAATGAGCCTTTCTGAAACTCAGTTCCTCCCTGGCATAGGGAGAAACTGCCAGCCGATTCAAAGATAAGTCTCTCACTTCTGCTTGAAACAGATGCAAGGAAGGAATCCGTCTATGCCAGCTTTGTTCTGCTTTCTCAGCGCACCACAGACGGAGCTGGTTCCAGGCAACGCAGAGCTGAAAAGCCGGCACAGAAGCAACGTCCCCATGCCGAGGAGAGATCTGCTTAAAGGCATACTATGCAACATTTTTCAGTTAATTAATGTGTTCCATACCGTTTTGGATGATTAAATGAGTCATTTCAGGTTGAAAAAAGGTTTTCTCGGCCGCCCTGGTGGTCTGTGGGGGAAATACCGCACTTGCAATTGCAAGAGCCCTCGGCCCGCACTCACAGGCTCAGAAGTCTCGTGCAAGACCGCGAGAGTCGGTCTTGCTTTACGGCGAGAACTCCATGTGTTTTTGCCCTGCCATTCACTATATGCACGCACGAAAGCAACAAAGAACCGCGTGTTAACCTCAAATAAACATGCAAGCATATCGAGTTTTATTATTATTATTGTTATTATTATTTTTATTTATGTATTTATTTTTGCGCTGTGGGAAGCCTGATGTTCATACTTTCACTGTGTTAGTCATTGTTTGTACTGCCGTTTTTTTGACTTTTCGTTGCGGTCGCCTGTCTGCTAAGCTTAAAACAACCGCGCCTGGCTTGACGGAGAAACCAGAACGGCTGAGCATCTTTATGACAGTGCACTTTTACTTTCGCCCTCTGGGGGGAGCCTCGCTGGAAAATCAACCCCGGTTGCATAGTATACCTTTAAATTGTGACTGCAACCAGGGTCAGAGTCTGCCTGGAGGACCAGGCCTCCAACCCAGACCACGCCGTTAGCCACATGCTGCTGCAAGGCTAACGCTAGCCTGCCAAGAGCCAAGTGCTAGCCGCTAGCGCTAGTCAACAACTTCCCTCCTTCAACGCTCCTCCCGTGAATGGCCAAAACTGGACAAGACTTACACGAAACAAAGGCCAGAGGTTTGGGCAGCGGTCTGAGGGTGAAGAAAAAGGTTTATTTGAGAAATGTTTGTAGACCGTGGTGTTTAAAACAAAGGGCTAACCGGTAGGTCGCGCTAGCCAAACATGCTATTAGCCTTGCTAACATCCGGTTCCGGACAGTTCAGAAGAAGTTCGTTTTAAAGCAAAAAGCGTAACTGTTCTGCGCCGCCATCCCCCGATGGTGTTATGAGCCTTATTCCCACATCAATATGGTATATTAATGCCGGTTTTCAAGATAATTTTGATAACTATAGATTTTAACCAGGTTAGCGACGATCGCTGTAGCGACCCCTAGGGGCTGGAGGTAAAATTGCATAAACAAAGGCAAGCGATTCTGAATTAAATGATTTTACAGGACAAAACGGTCCTCAGAATATTATTTCAACAAATAATGTTTTGTTTGACTTGGGCTTTGCATTGTGAATGGATTGAAATACATGGCAGATGTTTTTTTTTAACTCCATTCCATGTTTTTGTTAATCAGATCTGCAGTGAACCAGGATTCACTGAAGGATTCTGATTATGATCAACCACTTTTGTTTGTCTTTTGTTTGTTTTGCATGTAAATAGTTCCTTAGCTTAGCTTCTTTTTATCTTCATTTTGCTTAGTAGTTTAGTTAAGTTTCACTAGCCTAGTAGAGAGGACTTGTTAATCGAAATATTGTGTTATTCAGGTAAACAGCATTACATAGTGATGTTCTCTGGATGTTCATTTTATTTCTGTTATTAAATTCTTGAACTTGAAAAGAAGCTGTCACTCCTTTATTCTATGTGTGTGCAGGTTTTGCTGTTAAAAGATCGCTAGTGCTCGAATTCATCCCTTTCAACTGTTGTCTTGATATCAGCTTAAGAGCTGATCATCACCAGACAATACTTAACAGACAGAGAGTTATTTATGAAACATTAAATAACTTGTAACAGTGTATAATTGCACAACAAGTGTAAAAGATTTTTTAGTAGTGTAGTGGAAAGGCCAGTCCATTTCAGTCTTCTGCGGAGGAAGAGCCGTTGTTGGGCCCTCTTGACTGGGTGGGAGGTGTTCACAGACCAAGAGAGGTCAGAGGAGATGAGAATGCCCAGGAACTTCATGCTGTATACACACTCCACTAACTCCCCCTGTGTGGAGAGAGGAGTGTGCTAAGTCTTACTGGACCTCCTATAGTCTATTATGACCTCCTTGGTCTTGCTCTTTTTCAGAATCAGGTTGTTCCTGGAGCACAATTGTATGAGGTTGCTGACCTCTTTTCTGTAGTGGGTCTCATAATTGTTGGAGATGAGACCCGCTACAGTGGTGCCATCTGCAAACTTTAAGCAAATGTTAAGAATCAGTGGGGCAGCTGTAAGTTTCCCTATACTCACCACATTGGGCTTGTTGGTGAGGAAGTCACTGATCCAGGAGCAGAGGGGTGTGGATAGTCCCATGTTGTAGAGCTTCAGATTCAGCATTTGTGGTAGAACGGTGTTGAATGCTGAGTTGAAGAGCATCCTAACATAAGTGTTAGAATGCTGCAGATGATTCAGAGCTGAAAGGTGAAGTGCAGACGAGACAACATCCTCCGTGGAGTGATTCTCCCTGCAGGTGAACTGCAGGCTATCCAGGGCAGCAGGGATAGGTCATTGATGTGTTGCAGGAGGATCCTCTCAAAGCACTTCATGATGAAGGGGGTCAGAGCAACAGGATGGTAATCACAGAGGCAGGTGATTGTTTTTTATGATGATTTCAGGCAAGCAGGGATCATGGAGAGCTGCAGAGAGAGGTTGAAGATGTCCAGAAAGACCCCTGCTAGTTGGTCAGCACACGATTTAAGCGTCCGACCTGACACTATATGGAGGACCAATCCTGCCATAATTAAAAATACATAAAGAAATAAATGAAGTTGGAAAAAGAGGAAGTTAAAAAAAAACACCAAGTAGAAATACATGAAGTGGAAAAAGAGGAAGTTAAAATAACACCAAGTAGAAATACACAAAATGGAAAAAGAGGAATAAAAAAATACAAAGTAGAAATACATGAAGTGGAAAAAGGGGAGATGAAATAAAAAGGGCAGGCGAAAATTATTTGGGTAAAAAAACAGTTAGGAATGTTAGAGGCAGAAATAAATAATTGTTTCAGAAATAGAAGAATGTGAAAAAAATATTTATGGTGGAGTAAAAACATGCTTTAAAAATGTTGTGGTGTAAATCAGTATGAAGCAAAAATAAAAACATATTTTAAAAATGTTGGTGTGAATAAATATGAAACAATAAAAAAGGTTGCAGTGGAAATACGGAACAAAAAAAAACTCACTTGCAATAAATACACAAAGACAAAATAAAGACTTCAATAAAAATGTATAACAGAAAACAAGTGGGTTAAAATAGGTCAGTATAAAAGCAAGCAAGAAAAGTAAAAATAAAAGTGTAAGTTAAAATATATTTTTTTGATGAATAATTGATCAATTGTTGAAGAAATATTTTCTTTTTATTATTTTGTCACATTTAATGGAACACAAAGTCATTATTAGCTACTTTTTCAATCAATTTTATATTATTAAGTCCTTCATTTATTTATGTATGTATTTTTAATTATAGCAGGATTGGTTGGGCTTAGGCTACTGTAGGATATCAGGATCAAATTTTTTCACTCTATAGAGGTCAACTGTTCTTCTATAGGGGGTTTTCAGGTGACGTCACGCTCACGTGACTACTCAGCACGTCCGCCATATTGGCCGGCAAGCTCAAACTGGCAGTCATTTTGCACCATTGACCCTGCATTGTATGACGCCTTAGGCAGTATTGAAAGTGAACAATGGGTCAGAGTCCTCATCGTTGTCCGAGAAGGGCAGCTCCGACTCCCAGTCAGAGAGCTCCTCGTCCCCTTCAGGCAGCAAGCCGAGCTGGCTTGAAGTAAGACCTAGCTCGGGCATTCCATGTGGAAGTGGGTCCACGGCATCGAGGATTTCTCCCCAGCTTGGTCCGGCTTCTGCATCGGTGGAAATAGGACCAGCCTGGTCGGCTGGTTCTAGAGCGAATGCCGTAGAAGCCAACACCGGGTCGCTGCCGGACATCGTCGGTTGACGAGCCAGGCGGCGACGGAGAACCTTCAGGGAGAACCAGCTACAGTGCGAGCACTCCTCCGTGGACTCGAGGGCTGCCTGGGTGTGTTTCAGACCCAGACATACCACACACGAAAGGTGGGTATCCCAGCTCGAAATTTTATTGCCACACGGGCAGGTCAGTCCCTTTGGCCTCACCTACACTTTCGCAGGGGATTTAACGGTCTCCATTATTTCAGGGAGATTCGTTGTGAGGCTACACAAAAATTAGCTTTTGACAGCTAGGCTAGCCAGGCGTGGCTAGGATGGGGACAGCGTTTCGGCCACCCGGGGTGTAGCTCGAGAGTATTGCTACTCTGAACCGATCAATGTACAACCGTGAGGCGGTAGTTGACTTTGAGTATTGCTACTCGCGTTATGGTATTTCTACCAGGATAGCTTCACCGTGATACCGAACCCAACTCAGAGCAAAGCGCCCAGCGATCGAGCTTGCGCGCGGATCTACGAACAGTTAAGGTAGGCTCCAAGAAAAAAGCGGTGGCTCTAGCGTGCTGGCGTACTTATCCATTCGCGATATGATAATATGTCGGTCGAGGCAGATGACCGTTCATACTGAGCCTGGTTCTGCCGGAGGTTTTCCTTCCCGTTAATGGGGAGTTTTTCTTCCCACTGTCGCTTCATGCTTGCTCAGTATGAGGGATTGCAGCAAAGCCATGTACAATGCAGACGACTCTCCCTGTGGCTCTACGCTTCCCCAGGAGTGAATGCTGCTTGTCAGGACTTTGATGCAATCAACTGGTTTCCTTAAATAGGACATTTTTGACCAATCTGTATAATCTGACCCAATCTGTATAATATGATTGAACTTGACTTTGTAAAGTGCCTTGAGATGACATGTTTCATGATTTGGCGCTATATAAATAAAATTGAATTGGTCCTTCCTAACACCATGTCTGGAGCTGAAGCCTTGGTGCAGCTGTAGGACGAGGGGAGGATGCTGCACCTCTGGCTGACGATGATGTTTAGACTCCCTGCTGCTCGGAGAGTGTAAAGAAGCTGTTTAAGGTGTCAGGGAGAGCCAGGCCGTTGCTGGGTTGCTGGTCGTTGTGCTTGTAGTCTGTGATGGTTCTGATGCTGCAGAGGTGGTCCTTGGTGCACTGCTTATACCTGTGCTTTGCCTTTGGATGCCTTTTTTCAATTCACTTCTGGTTAGGAAACACTCTGATTTGCCATTGGGGGTAGGACAGCATCAGTGCAGAAGTAAATATAATACAGCACAGACAATGTATAATTCTCTACATCAGCGCCCTCTGTAAACACGTCCTAGTCTGCATGTTATAAGCAATCCTGTTGAGCAGGCCTCTTCAGTACAAATTTGAAGAGTTCTGATTATCAGGTCCACAGAAAGGTGATTTGATGCTCTAAAGTGAGGAGCTGCAATGGCAAAAAAAAAAAAAACAGGTGAGCTCGACCAGCTGCATCCATCCGCGCTACAATTTTAATTTGCTCAGAGTATAATATCCCTTAAGAGCAAAAGTTCTCAAAGATTAACTCTAGAATTTTCATAGAAATGTATTATTTCCTGTCTTTTCTCAGAAAGAATAACATGGAATAAACATGGGGTAAATACGTATAATAACTAATAGTAAGTCTATATCTATATTTATGCATAATTTACATATTGTCTGACAGCAGACAAAGCTGTGATGACAAGGTAACTTGTACTTGAACTTTGCCTAAGTGACCACGCCAATGAAAGGCAGCATGCTCCATTCTGATACATCCATTCTACTGGTAAATTATCTTAAATAGCACAAATAGATGTTGCATTGAGCAGGAAAAGGAAGTAGTGCATGACTGAATTCCACAGGTTGTAATAGTACTGGATCACTATTGACCCAAATTATACATTTGAAGATGGAATTTTTCCAGGTAGCATTGACTTGAGCTGCTTTAGGAAACTGCTTTGTCAGGTTTACTTTGCAACAGTTGGCATGTAACAGACTGCTTGCTGTTGGAGCAAAAATATTTCACAAGTTAATGTAGACATCTTGAAATATGCCCCAATGTGTCATGTTTAGTTATTGAACCCGAACACAACCACAACAGAGTAAAGTTTAAACAGTTTATTGAAATTTGTGGATAGTGAAGGAAGGAACCAAGAGTCTGTACTGAGCTGAAGCAGGAGGATGGTGAAGGCAGGAACTGGCAAGCAGGTTGGAACCAGAACACGGAGGCAGCAGAACCAGAAGCACAGCAGAATGGAGACTTGGAACCAGGCTGGGCCAGCAGCACGACAGAATGGAGACTTGGAACCAGGTTGGACTCACAGCACAACAGAATGAAGACTTGGAACCAGGTTGGACTCACAGCATGACAGAATGAAGACTTGGAACCAGGTTGGACTCACAGCACGACAGAATGAAGACTTGGAACCAGGTTGGACTCACAGCACGACAGAATGAAGACTTGAAACCAGAACTACAGCAGGCTAGCGGAGAATGGAGGAACTACGGACTGGTTGAGACTGGATGAGGTGAGCAGCAGAAACAGAGGTAAGCAGGAAAAAAGAACGAACCGACGAGGAATGACAGACTGCAGTGAGCTTAAGTAGTGAGGCTGACAGGTGTGCTGAATGCTGGCTGATTAGTAGCTGACAGGTGTGGATAATTACTGAACCAGAGACTGGAGCTGTATGGAAGGTGGAAAGTGTCTGAGTCTGTGCATGGTGCAGCAGGCAGGCTGCATCATGACACAATAATAAAAGAAAATATCACATACAAATGTCATGCATTTACCAGACAAGGTTTTTGAGATATATTTTAAAAAGAAATGTGTTCTTTTTCTCTGTTTGAGCTTTATATACCTCATAATAATTAATTTAGAGACAATATTTTTGTATACAAAAAATTTAATATATAATACTGTAGATAGATGGTGATGAAATGACGATAAAGCTGATAATAGTATGCTGGTGTTCCCCTGGATGGCACACTTTGTTTATGTTTGTATTGTGCCATTTTGGTATTGTTATGTGATCTTTCTAATTGATTATGTACTATTTTATCTAAATATTAAACATATTTTATTCAGACAAACCTAATAAAATTTGCCTGTGTTTCATTTAGTGGTATTCCTCCACATTTTGGTTTTTAGGGCAACTGCATTATTTTCAGATCCATCAAACTTGTACTAGGTGTTTCCTGAGTAGAAGAGGCATGTGGCCAGACATGCCAGAAGACTCTGAGGGAAAAGGCTTCATGAATAATAATGAATACAGGGGCCCTGAACACAGGCTATAAGAGTTTTATTGGTATGGGATAAATCCATACTGTAAGCCTCATCTGCTGGGAACCTGGCCTCCCAAAGCTGGTGTCACCCCTATAAATTTATAGATGCAAAACAGAGAGAAGCAATCAGCAATGTACTAGTGTCTACAAGGTGTCTTGGAAATTCTTCCCATAAGCAATCAGTGTGAAAAATGACATGCTGCAACTCAGACAGCATGCCCTGTGGAGACCTTAGTCATGTCTGCATTCTGTTCTATGTGTCACATTGGTAATAATAACAACCGTTAAGAAAATACAAAGCGGTTTTGATTTCCCTGAAGTTGAGTAATGAAGGCATGCCCTTATCAGATGATTATGAACACAATGAGCATTTAGGGTGTTCATGTACATTTAACTTGGTGACAGTGAAGTAACGAAGACTGCGTTATCTTTCAGGATTCCCCATAAGTTTACAACCAAAGAAAAATCATCTTCCCTTCATAGTAGAAAACTGTTGAGGACATTTCTCACTTTTACTGATGAAATATAGCTAACTGAAAACCCAGCTGTCTTTAAGACATGTGACACTGAAAGGGCAAAAATGAAAATCCTTAGTGAAAATCAAAGTCTTTCACCTTTACATAAACATACTCTGCTGAGCATGTTTACTTCTTTGGCTTCTTAGGAGTACAAACAAAAACAGTGAATTAAGTGAATGTTCATGAACAGGTTCAGGAAACAAAAAATGTCATAATTGGTTTAAGCCTCTATCCTCCTCTTCCCAGTCTTGTTATGGGCACATTCTGACCAAGAGCACATGGACACATTCTGGACAACATCTTAATGCAGGGACAGCCACCAGCATTTTCTACTGAGAAGGGAAATGATTCAGCTAATGCCTGGATGGCTGAATAATTTGACAATGTGAATCCAATGGATGAGGCAAGACCTGAATGAGGAGGGGACATAAGTGCCATTGGGTGGACCTGTGCCTGGGTCGGGTTTGTGCTGCTGAACTAGCATTATAATATCTTCAATGTCCCAAGTGAGGGCACCAACAATACAGAAGGGCAGAAGAACAGTGGTATGGGTCTTGTCTGCGTTGTCAGAAGCAAACTGTCAAGAGAGGGTGTCTGGTTTGATATTTTTGAAAACTGAAAGATAACAGATAGCAGTGGGATTGACGGGAGTTTAATCTTTTAGCAGATTGTAAGTAAGACAAGTTCTTGTGATAAGTCCACACCAAAACATAGAGCTTGGTGCCCTCCCACCAGTGTCGCCACTCCTCCAATGTGAGTGTGATGGCATGTAACTCCCTATCTCCAACATCCTAGTTCTTCTCTGTAGGACATAGGTGTCGGGAGAAAAAGGGAAAGGGGTGCAACTTCTCATCCTGGTCTTGTTGGGAAAGGACCACACCAACCAGTATCGGAGGCATCCACCTTGAGGAAGATTAGCCTAATCTGATTTTGTCATGAACCAGAGACAGATGGACCCAGTATTCAACCAGACAAGATAGGTTTCAAGCAAAAACAGGATTTAATGATAAACTGGGACAGGCAATGCACAGTGGTCAAAAAGGCAGTCCAAAATCCGGTACACTAGTGATGTTACGTTATGTGCCGAGGCTTCGAGGCGTGTGTCGAGTAATGGAGGGGGCGTTTCCGTGAAGCGCGTATCGAGGCTTGCTTCATTTAGGGGAGGAGCCGAAAACGATGACGTCCGAAGCCTCGCTGGCCGGCTGTACCACGTGACTGCTTCGGGAAGTGGTTCAGATGTTGGCGCGGCTTCGACAGCTTTTAGAAACCCCACAGGCTCCATTCAAAATGTGGGTTGTTGTAGGCGAGTTGCGGTCAGTTGAGAGAGTGGATAGAGTTTTGATAGTTTGGATAGCAGAGTTTGGATAGTGGTTATTTAGTTTGAGACAGTTAGTTTGGTGTTTGGAGAGTTTAGGAGAGAGATAGATAGATAGATAGATAGATAGATAGATAGATAGATAGGAGATCAGTGCTCTCAACTATCACGCATTGACCGTCACTGACTTCACACGGTCACACGCAAACATGGCATTTCTCACGCATAAAAATCCCAACGCCCATCTGGGCAGCGGACGATAAAAACTCCGCCTTCAGAGTTATGAATAATTTTAGTCTTAACCAGCGGTTGAAAGTGTGCCGGTAAGGTCCTGTACTACGTACGCAGGAGGGGAGGGGGCGGGGGAAGAGAGCTGCTGCCAGATATTGCCTTCATTCAGAACCAGTGATGGCTGCACTCTGGATCATAAAACAGTTCTGCTCACCAGATGCAGTTTAAAACGCTACGTCTGGTTATAAGTTGTTTTTATTAATTCTGCATTTTTTAATTACATGCACCGTATTTCTGTGCCTCAGCGCTTCGATGCGCTTCTGCCGTGCGCTTTTTTCAGGTGCGCAAAATTACGTTACTTGTAATTTGGGTGCGCGCTTTCATTTTAAAGAACTTGTAACATCAGAAGGCTGATCTCAGACCGGTCAGCTCCTATGATCACTGTATAGGAGCCCTTTACAGTTTTTATTTATGCATTTCCCCCGTTTATCCCTCGCACGCAGCGCACCATCGGGTAAAATCCTCCCACCTCACCGCCCAGAGCGCACTGAGGAGAGCAATAGAGATTTGTCTGGTCGACTGAGATGAGAAACCTGTTGCTGTGAAAGGTGATATAGGTTATAAACTGTTACTGTCTAGAATTGCATTGAGCTGAAAAGAGAGGAGACATCAGCAGCTGGATCGTGCGTAAAGACGCAGCGGGAACCTCTGTGTGCTTCAGTGTTGCTATGAGGGGAAACTGTGGGACCGTATAGTACTGGGCTAATCATTGGTCACAGAACCCCAATCTGTACATACTTGCACTTATTTATTTATGCACCCCGGCATCATCTGTGCCATGTGAGCGTGTCTTTTCAAAGGTTGGAGAAGTAGTATCAAAAAAGAGAAATCATTTGAAACCAAAAACTGTGGAGAAATTGTTGTTTCTTAATAAAAATGCATGAAATCATCCAAGTTACACAAGCATTAGCCTATTCACTACCCCCTGCCTAGTTCCACAAGCACTTTCATTGTCCTCTGCCTGATTAAGCCCATGCCATTTTTCTAGAGTCACAGAAAAACATTATTACACAACATGCCATATCATGTCACTACTATTTTGGGAATAATTACACACAGAGAATACATTCAAACAATATTTTATTGTACACATGTGTTTACAAAATTTATGTAGACAAATGATTTTGTCCTACACCTTCTGTGAAGTCATTCCCAAGAGCCATAATAGACAAAAATGATATGCATCACACGTGTTAAGATACAGCTGGCTGTGATTATACACCTGGCCAGTAGGTGGTGCTGTGTGCACATGAACCGTCAAGAAATGAACCTTTTCTCGAACCAGTTGGCTGAGTGGTTCAATGCCTCATGAGGCTTCATCTCGCCATCACTACGGTACACAAAATGGCAATCCAAAAAGGCAGAGGTACAGACAAGGCTAAGGCAAAACTCAAAATATCCCAAGGCAGGTCCAGGTCAGAAAAACAGGTAAGCAATCATACAGGGCAAGAAAATCAGGTTCAGGGATCAGGCTGGCTCAGAATCAA
Source organism: Fundulus heteroclitus (assembly GCF_011125445.2). Lineage (NCBI taxonomy): Eukaryota > Metazoa > Chordata > Actinopteri > Cyprinodontiformes > Fundulidae > Fundulus > Fundulus heteroclitus. The sequence continues at coordinate 30,014,136 of NC_046375.1, forward strand.
AAAGGCAATCGGGTTGATATCAAACAGGGCTATCAGAAATACAACGCTGGATAAGACTCACCAAGTGGCTCGAATTGATCTGGCAGATTGCAGAGGTTTGTGACAGGACTATATAGGGGAGTGAGCAGGTGAACAGGAGTGAAGACTAATTACTGACATGGGTGGAGCTTATCAGGAACAAGGAAGTGACTGGAAGAAAACTGACACTGATTGGATGGTGACTGGAGAAGAGGAGTGACTGGGTGTTGTCTACGAGGTGAGCTGGCAGATAGCTGGCAGGTGAACTGAGTGACTGATTAAAGGCTAGATACAGAGAAGTAAACAGAGCAGGCCAAATGAAGTGATAATAAACAAAATCAAACCACAATAAAATCCAAACTAGACCATAACCCAAAACAGAACCAAAACCTAACACTAAACAGAACACAAGCTATACCAGAAACCAAACAAGAAAGAACCCGAAACCAAAACTGAGCTTTAAAGCTGGAGAGTTTAACTAATAGATCAAAATAAACAAACAGTCAAAACAAAAACCCAGATCCTGACAGATTTGGTTGATTGAAGATGGGGGCTTTAGATCATTTGGTTTTTAGTTCTTTAAAGACTTGATCAACTTCAAGGCTCCAGATAAAAGAGATCATGGAAGGTGTCTGGGCGGTGAGTGAAGCAGTGTTTTGACTTTTTGGTTTTACAGCACTTTAAACATGAGATGCTATTTAAATGACTATCAAAAATTGCTGACTCTCTCAGAAAAATCCTTCACTGTGCGGACATGCTCCACTCTATCCCACCATTGCTGGTATCCTTGCAAACTAGAGACTCTGGCCATTCTCTGGCCAAGTATAGCGCGTCTTTATCTGATGTGTCTCAGTGACATAATTTCAGTGCGCAACAGAGACTGTACCACACACAGCTACAGCTGCTTTGCACACGTGCTGCATCATGCAAGCAGCAGCAGACGCAGACGGCTTGTTGCTTTTGCTCATGTCTTCGGCGGTGTGTATTTTTCGGAGAACATCTGCAGTCATGGTGGCACAGAAGAGGAATGTAGTATTCAGGAAACTTTGGAAGAAATTATGAGATTCATGCTGAGACAGGGGAATCGTCTGACTCTCGTATGAATTTTGAAGAGGATGAAGACGAGCAGCAGCTGATTCTGGACCTGGTTCATGAGTAAGTCGTATGGTTACTTTTTATTTCCAGTATCTTTACCTTACATGTCGACTACAGTTAGTTATAACACGGCCGTTTTATGTTATTTTGTTATTTTTGGAGAGCTATAGGTAATAATTTATCGTCCCGTGATCAGAGAGTTTAGCTTCCCCCTTCCCTCCCTCCCCAGTGCTACAGCACAAGTCTAGTGTTACTTTCATGGTCAGCTGGATGATCTAAAAAGTGTTTCATGTAGGAATATAATTTATACCTTTACAATACAACTTATGTTTTAGAACGATTTTGTTTTATGGTATTTTGCTATTTTTGGAGAGCTGAAGGTAATAATATATTGTCCTGTAATCAGAAAGTTTAGCTTACCATCTCACTCACCCCACTGCTGCAGCACAAAGCTAGCGTTTCTTTTACTGTCAACTGAATGATCTAAAAATAATTTTAGGAAAAGGTGTCAGGGTTTAGTTTTGATCGGGCTTTTTTAGTTTTCAGTTCCTCCTCCTCCTCTCACTCAGTTTACCCTTCACTCTCTCTGCAGTAAGTCACACCTGTTGGTCATTAATTAGTCAGACTCACTCCATCTGCCAGCCTCCCTACATAAGCCTCCCTCTGTCTTCACTTCCCTGCCGGTCCGTCATCAGACTCCACTCTCTCCTCGCCTGTCTTCCTGGTTTGCTCCTGTCAGCTGTTGGATTACCTTTCCACGTCCAAGTCTCAGTTAAGTCTCCACCTGTTACTGGATTATTCTGTCACCTCTGAGTCTCATGTTAAGTCTCCGCCTGTTACTGGATTATTCAGCTACCTCTCTGTTCCAGTTGCCTCTGCCGTGTTTGGATTTACCTGCCGCCACTGTACTTCACCTCCTGGACTTATACCCAATCGGGCATGAGATCCTTTCCCTGGATTCTGTTGGTGCACTCACTCTGGTCATCCATCTGTCCCTGCTGTCTGCTGCGGCGCACTCCGGATCCATCGCCAGTTTACCATCTGTCCGCCCTCCAGCTACTAGCCACCGTTCATCCACTGAGAGCTTTGGTCACAGAGTTTCCCTGTCACTACTACCCCGGTCAGGTTAGCTCGACTAAATGGTAAGCGGCACAGCTTCTGGTAGACTTTCCCTGGTTCGATCACTAGTAAGAATTTCCTCTTTCTTCCGCAGTAACTTCAGCCTTGACGTTCAGACCTCGACCGATCCTCCAGCTTGTCGATCCCCTGTAGTCTGTACTCCCAAATAAACATCTTAAAAGTGTGCTTGTCTTCCGTTCGTATCTGCATGTGGGCTAAACACTTGAAAAACATGACACATAGTAGGTACACCTGGTCTGACGTTCTGTTAGCTGTGACATCATCCAGGGAAGACAGATCACCGGCCATTACCATCTAATATAGAACAGATTACTGGATCCATGTGTGCATCTTTGCTTTTTTGTCTCTTATTGTGTCTCTGCTCTGTCTTCTGTAACCCCCAGTCGGTTGAGGCAGATGACCGTTCATACTGAGTCTGGTTCTGCTGGAGGTTTTCCTTCCGGTTAATGGGGAGTTTTTCTTTCCGCTGTCGCTTCATGCTTGCTCAGTATGAGGGATTGCTGCAAAGCCATGGATAATGCAGACGACTCTCCCTGGGGCACTATGCTTCTCCAGGAGTGAATGCTGCTTGTCGGGACTTTGATGCAATCAACTGTGAGAGTTGGACGTGACGCTGCCTGTCCATTAATCTTGGAGCATCAGCAGTAACTGACCAATCAGCAATCACAACTTGTCTCAAAGTGAAATGCCCCTTACCTACAAAACCTGCAACTGCACGTCCAGTATTGTTGCTGTCTACGCTTAAACTGTTCACGCTGTCTCATATTTTCCAAAATCACTCTCAAGGATATTTTCTTAATAATGCGTTCTAACTTTGGGTGTGCTGTACACAAATGCTTGTTCTTACAATGTGGATTGTTGTTTTAGAATGATTGGTGGTACTGTTTTTTTTCCACCTGGTTCACTGCTTCTTTCCTGGGCTTTCTTTTTTGTTTTCATGAACCAATCCATTCCTATTGAATCCGCTCCTTTGTCTGTCCCCGGAAAACCATTCTTTCCTTCCACCGGTTCCTTTAACCTCACTTTTGATAAAGTGGAGGTGAGGTTTAGATCTTTGGTGCCAATGATCAAGAGGCTTTGAGAGGATTTGCTTCACCGTTATTCTACTGCTATAGAGGAATGACTAAAGAAGCTGGAGGAGTATAGAACCACATTCCATAATTTTTACCATCATCCCTGCGGGTGCCTCTGCTCCAGTGTCCGAAGGTCCGGCGTTTGCCTCTGCTCCAGTCTCCGAGGGTCTCGCGGGCACCTGTGCTCCAGTTTCCATAGATGCAGCTGAGGGCTGTGCTCCAGTCTCCTAGGGTGTGTTGCACGCTGGTGCTCCAGTCTCCGAGGGTGCGTCGCACGCCAGTGCTCCAGTCACCGAGGATGCAACGCGCGGCAATGTTCCTGTCTCCGTGGGCGCGACACACACCAGTACTGTCTTGGAACCACAGGTCTTAAAGGAGGGGGTGCAAGTGGATCAACCTCCAGCAGTGGTTGAGGTTCACAGTGAGCCTATGCGACTACCTCAGCACCCAGTGCCTTGTTGCAACGCCAAAACGCCCGGTTCCATCGGATGCCAAGCTCCAGATCCATTGCAGGGTGTTCTTCATGGGTGCTCAACTGATTTACAATTGCCCAGGCTCCTGCTCCGTTGCCAGCCTCCCAGGGTCTTGCTTCGTCACCAGCATCCCAGGGTCCTGCTCCGTTACCAGCCTCCCAGGTTCCGGCTCCGTCGCCCATCCAATCCAAAGTTACCTCCGGAATGTCTGCCAAAGAGTCTGCTCTGCCAGGGTCTGCCTCCAGGACATCCACCAGACTCTGCTCCACCGGGGTCTGCCTTCAGGATGTCTGCCAGAGACTCTGCTCAAGACCACTAACACCTTCAACTCTTGGTCTGTTTTTGCTTTTTATTTTCAATAAACACCTTTTTACATAACCCTGTCCATCCGTCCATCGTCTTCCGTTTATCCTGGGTCGGGTCACGGGGGTAGCAGCTTCAGTAGGGAGGCCCAGACGTCCCTCTCCACAGCCACTTGGGCCAGCCACTTGGGCCAGCTCCTCCGGGGGAATCCCAAGGCGATCCTAGGCCAGCCGAGAGACATAGTCCCTCCAGCTTGTCCTGGGTCTTCCCCTGGGTCTCCTCACGGTGGGACATGCCTGGAACACCTCACCAGGGAGGCGTCCAGGAGGCAACCTAACCAGATGCCCGAGCCACCTCAACTGGCTCCTCTCGACATGGAGGAGCAGGGCTCTACTCTGAGTCCTCCCCGGATGACTGAGCTCCTCACCCTATCTCTAAGGGAGAGCCCAGACACACTACGGAGAAAACTCATTTGGGCCGCTTGCATCCGGGATCTCGTTCTTTCGGTCATGACCCAAAGCTCGTGACCATAGATGAGGGTAGGAACGTAGATCGACCGGTAAATCGAGCGCTTTGCCTTTTGGCTCAGCTCTCTCTTCACAACGGATTGGTACAGCGCCCGCTTCACAGCAGACGCTGCACCAATCCGCCTGTCGATCTCGGATTTGGAGGCACTGATTTTCATCCCAGCCGCTTCACACTCGGCTGCGAACTGTTCTAGTGAGAGCTGTAGATCACGCCCTGATGAAGCCAATAGGACCACGTCATCTGCGAATAGCAGAGACGCAATCCTAAGGCCACCAAAACGGATCCCCTCAACACCTTGGCTGCGCCTAGAAATTCTGTCCATAAAAGTTATGAACAGAATCGGTGACAAAGGGCAACCTTGGCGGAGTCCAACTCTCACCGGAAACGAGTCCGACTTACTGCCGGCAATGCAGACCAGACTCTGACACCGATCATACAGAGACCTGACAGCCCTTATTAGGGCCCGGTACTCCATACTCCCGGAGTACCCCCCACAGGATCCCTCGGGGGACACGGTCGAATGCCTTCACATGTAGACTGGTTGGGAAAACTCCCATGCCCTCTCCAGGATCCTGCTGAGGGTGTAGAGCTGATCCAGTGTTCCACGGCCAGGACGAAAACCACACTGCTCTTTCTGAATCCGAGATTCGACTATCCGACAGACCCTCCTTTCCAGAACCCCAGAATAGACCTTACCAGGGAGGCTTAAGAGTGTGATTCCTCTGTAATTGGAACACACCCTCCGGTCCCCCTTTTTGAATAGGGGGACCACCACCCTAGTCTTAGATTCAGATTCACTTTATTAGCCATTTGCGGTTTTACCTGCATTGGAAAAAAATTTGCAAGTAGCTCAGAGTGCAAAGTCAACGTAAACACATCAGAGGACACAACATAGAAAACAGACAAACAAAGTCACATGAAGCCTCAATATTAAAAATGCTCCATATAAAAATGCTGTACAATAAAATCCATACATACATACAAGTGCCTAGTTTAAGATGCTTTGTTCAAAGCAATCACAGCTTGTGGGAAGAAGCTGTGTAAATGGCGATCAGTAGTACATTTTGCAGAACGATACCTTCTCCCTAAGGGAAGCATCTCAAAGAAAGCCCTTGCTGGATGGCCTGAGGCATCATTAGCCAGCTGTAAAGCTCGATTCAATACTCTAGCTTTATATGTGAACTCCAGGAGCGGAAGAGTGCAGCCAATAATTCTGTTGGCTGAGCATACCACTTTATTCAAAGCCTTCTTCTCTTTTTGAGTGAGATTACCAAACCACACAATAAAACAACTGGTTAGGACACTCTCAATTACACAATAGTAAAAATTCAATAAAATCTTAGTATTCTGAGTAAACTCTCGAAGCCTACGTAAAAAGAAAAGGCGCTGTCTCGCTTTCTTAGCAATATTAGTCGTATTAGAGCTCCAATTCCAGTCATGAGAAAGAGTCACACCCAAAAATGTACATTTCACAATAATCTGCACATCAGTATCATGAATAGTAATAGGCAACTGAATCCTATTGTGACAAAAATCAATAACAAGTTCACACGTTTTTGAAGTGTTCAAAAGCAAGTTGTTTTCATTACTTCATTGAACAACATTCTCCACCTCCTCGCGATAATGAGTAAGATTCATCGTTTGAGCTGATCAGCCCAATGATAGTTGTGTCATCGGTGTATTTGATTATGACATTATTATCATGAAATGCTGCGAGGTCGTGAGTGTACCCCTGCGGTGAACCAGCTCATCTGAGATACAACCATTGATTTTGACACTTTGTGGTCGATACGTCAAAAAATTTAAATCCATTTACAAATGGCATCATCAAGTCCAAGACATTTTAATTTATGAATGAGCTTTGTTGGGACCATTGAATTAAAAGCTGAACTGTAGTCTATAAATAGCATTCTAGCATATGATTTATGTACCTCTAGATGCTTATAGACAGAGTTTAAAGCAAAAGAAATGGCGTCCTCAACACTTCTGTTTTTCCTGTATGCAAATTGTAGTGGGTCCACAGACACATCGATTTGATCCCTAATAAAATCCAACACCAACCGCTCAAAGGTTTTCATCAGGACAGATGTGAGGGCCACTGGCCGATAGTCATTCAAACACGTCACAGGTGTCTTCTTGGGCACCGGAATTATAATTGAATTTTTAAAGCTAGCTGGAACAGTGCACTTCTTCAGTGACATGTTAAAAAGATCTGTCAGAAGAGTTGCTCAGAGCACAGTTTAAGGACACGAGGAGGAATACAATCCGGTCCAGGTGCCTTCCTAGCCTTCGTCTTGCCCAAAACCCTCTGGACATCCTCTTGAATGATGTTAAAACTCAGGCAGGAAAACAACAGGTTCAACATTTCCGATTTCAAAACAACAATAAAACTCATTTAGTTCGTTTGGCAAGGATGGCTCAACATTAGCGATAGATCCTCTTTTTGGTTTCCAAGCAGTGATAGAATTTAACCCTTGCGACATAAGTCGTGGGTCCCCCTCCATGAAATGACCCTTTATCTTAATTCCATAAGCTCGTTTAGCAGCTTTTATGGACCGCTCCAAAGAATATCTGGACAGCTTATAAGCAGCGGCGTTTCCAGATTTAAAAGCCACGGCCCGCTGTTGCATTTTCCTATTCACATCTGCATTGTACCACGGGTTCTGACTAGCATGCCGTTTTATTATCTTTCTTGGAACACAGCAATCAATGCAAAAGTCAATGTACCCAGTCACTGCATCACAATACTCATCCAAGTTTTCTGAGCGGGACACAGACCAATCGGTAGTATCAAAGCATCCTTGTAGTTTCAATTCACTCTCCTTCATCCAGCACTGAACAATACATGACGAAGGTTTTGATTGTTTACTCCTCTGAATATATGTAGGAAGAAGTAACACAGAGGAGTGATCGGATTTTCCAAAAGCTGGTCTGAGACTGAATTTATAAGCAGATTTTACATTACTGTAACAGTGATCCAGGATGTGCGCTCCCCTAGTTGGATGTTTAACATGCTGATAGTAGTTGGGAAAGGCAATTTTTAAATTACATTTGTTAAAATCACCAGCTACTATAGACACAGCATTAACCTTGGAATTCTCAAATTTGTATACAATGTCGTTTAATTCACTCAAGGCAACAGAAGTGTCCGCCCGAGGATGTATGTAAACTCCCCACAGGAACATCACCGAAAACTCCCGTGGCAGAAAAAAGGGGCAGCATTTCAAAATAAGAAATTCCAAGTTGACGTTGCAAGTTTTGTTCACGATGACACAATCAGTGCACCAAAGTTTGTTAATTAAAAAACACACACCTCCACCCTTCGATTTTCCGGTACGCTCCTTTACCGTGTCCGAGCGATGGACAGAGAAGCCCGGCGGCTGGAAAGAAGAATCCAGCACGCCGCTGTGTAGCCACGTCTCTGTCAGGCAGTACACGGAGCAGTCCCGGGCCTCGCGCTAGGTCTTGATGCAGCTCAGCAGGTCGTCCGTCTTGTTCGGCAATGACTGGACATTCGCCAGGTAGATGGACGGCAGCGGGATCCTCGACTGCCGGCTGCGCAGCTTCACAAGCAGCCCTCCTCGCTTCCCTCGGTGTCTGCGCTTCCGCCGCTGGTAGCCTGTAGCGTCCCCACTCAGGGGCTCAGCTGTACGGCGTATGTGGCGATACCTCCGCCCAGTCCTTTCGCTCTGCTCCCGACTTCCGCGGCCCGACTCCTGGCCTTGTTTGCCTCGAGTGGGGCACGCATCAAAATCAGCACACCTCAGTCCAGTATTGGCAAATTACAGACCACAAACTTCCTCACAGATCCTCAGAAGTGTCTCACAGCCATAACTTAAAGTGGCAAATGCATCAAAGACAAAAACAAACATAAAACAGACAGCACACAGGAGAGATCTTGCTACGGCGCCCTGTCTCGGCGCCATAGCAGTTCCCCTGCCAATTCAGGGGAACTGCCCCCCCAAATGTCCACACAATGCTGCAGAGCCGCGTTAACCAACACTGCCCCACAACATCCAGAGCCTTAAGGTACTCAGGGTGAATCTCATCCACCCCTGGGGCCTTGCCACCAAAGAGATTTTTAACCACCTCGGCAACCTCAGCACCAGATCTGGGAGAACCCGACCCAGAGTCCTCCGGCTCTGCTTCCGCAATGGAAGACGTGTTGGTGGGATTAATGAGGTCTTGGAAGTATTCCGCCCACCGACGCAGAACGAGGTCAGCAGCACCCCCACTATAAACAGTGTTGGTATTGCACTATTACCCCCTCCTGAGACGCCGGATAGTGGATCAAAATTGCTTGGAAGCCGTACAGAAGTCTTTCTCCGTGGCTTCTCCAAACTCTTCCCATGGCCGAGTTTTTGCCTCGGCCGCTTCCCGCTTCGACTGCCAGTACACATCAGCTGCTTTCGGAGTCCCACAAGCCAATAATGCCTGGTAGGACTCCTTCTTCAGCTTGACGGCTTCCCTCACCGCTGGTGTCCACCAGTGTGTTCGAGGGTTGCCACCTCGACATGCACCGACAACCTTGCGGCCACAGTTTCGACTAGCCACCTCAACAATAGAGGCGCGGAGCATGGTCCATTCAGACTCAATGTCAGAAAAAAAATAAACTTAGGGGTAATGACAGCGTTGTGGTTTCCACCTTCCGTGTTTTCTTTTGTTTATCTATTTGTTCGAAAACCACTACTTGAATTTCCCCACATGAAACCTTCTTCAGTAAAGTCCCCATAAATTACCTTCAGTCACTCTTCCGTGTTTCTCTTTTCCTTTGGGAGTAAGTGGAGCCTTCATGCATTTTAGACCACCCTTGGACATATCAGCTCCCCTTTTTAGTGACCACTGTGAAGTTAGTTTGAGGTTAAATATGGGATATTTGCGCTCCGCAGCTTCAACGGTGACTGCCTCCTGTTCGAGCCGATACAAGGAGGCTGATCTGCGGCTCCTGTCTGCTTGATGCTCTGCCTTCCTCCTCTCCATTGGAGCAGGCAGACATGCTTTTGGAACTCAAAGCAGGTGCATCAGCTGGGGGGAGGAGGGCAGGGGGAAGGCTGTTTGCTTGATAGTTTGTTCTCATTGGAGAATATGAATATGTAGAAAGACAACCTGTTTTCTGATCTGACCATTTTTGAGCAAAGCAACAAAGCAGACCACCCCTGAGCAGGTCCTTTGGTATTCACTTCTGACACTAACATGGCCTCATCAGTGCACAACACATTATATTATACCCACAAAACCTCAGTTGTCATGGCCCCTTTAAGCTAAATCTTAAACACCAGCTAATAATGCATAATCAATATCTGCTTAGGCTTATTTCACACTAGACTAAGATGTCATGCCATTAATGATCTTTTAGAACATGAATGGTCCCTGAAAAGACTTGACGAGAACTTCAATAGTTCAAGATGCAAGTTTCTCCCCTAATGTGGATGGAGTGTGGGAGTTCAACTGGTTTAAACATGTACAAAACTTTTGTAATATCATTGTTCCACATGACCAGGGCAATAGTGTATCAGGAGCTGAGTGCTGAATGGATGTGAATGGTAGCACTAGTGGCAGACTATATTTGACGTGAGCTGCTTGCACCTAGATGGATTGGTCTTTGCACCACACCGCTTTGTGTACACTCTGTCTACAACAGAAAAAAGTCACCACACTGAAAATAAACAATGCATGCTCTTCCCACAAATAAATACAGTGCCTCAATCAGGCCCTTTCAACCGGGATATTTTTATGCACTGTGGTCCAGAAGAACTACGGTGTCAAGTTGAGAAAAGGCCTGTATACTTCCAAGTTGTCAATTAGACAGTTGAGTGAAAGAAGCTGTAAATATTTCAGGCTGAGGTTCAAATCTATAATGTACCTGTCAAAGTTATGGGGCCAAAATAGTAGCTTTAAGATTTGCAAATGTGTGTGGAGAGTTGTGTGTCTGTATCTCGATTTGAGTGTGTGCAGTGGGATTTGCAAATGTGTAAATAAATCTGTAAATATGTGAGGAGATTTGTGTGTCTGTACAACAATCTGCAAATGTGTAAAACTACTTGTGTGTAATCCGTTTTGCAAATGTGTAAAAAATCCACAAATCTGTATTCAGATCTGCAAATGTGTACAGAGATTTGCAAATGTGTAAAAAATCCACAAATCTGTATTCAGATCTGCAAATGTGTACAGAGATTTGCAAATGTGTAAAAAATCCACAAATCTGTATTCAGATCTGCAAATGTGTACTGAGATTTGCAAATGTGTAGATCAATCTGTAAGCACACACAGAGACACTTGTGTCTGAAGTATTTTCGCTTCAAGACCCAGAAATACAGACAAATCATTGGTTACAATTCAAGCGGTTTTTTTGGTTGGCTCTCTTTACACACGTGATTTTTGCTACTCTTCTGCCGCATGAGATGCACAAATGCGTAGAAGGATTTGTATGTGTATCTTTTCGATTTGTGTCCCCTTGCGCAGGCTCACAGGCTGCCAGGCTTCCCTGAGCGCAGGCTCACAGGCTGTGTCTTCCAGCTGTGGGAGGTCACGTGACTTTCAAGGATTGTACCAAAGCGTTTTCCTACCAGACGGCTGACAAGGCAACTTGTTATAACTATAGAACTTTCTCCCTCTAACGGCAAAAGTTTCTTGCTTTAATGAGAGACTTATCTTGCTAAAACGACATAATTTTTCTTCTCATAACAACGCAACATAACCTGGCATCAGCTTGCGGGATATTTGAGTGTCACGGAGAAGAGGAGAGACAGAGGGGCGCCTTTTATTTCTTTTTAAGAAGTCGTCATTTGTCTTGACGACTGGGCTTTGACAACTGTGAACCCTTCCACGGCGTTTTGGTGAACAAGATCATCTCAAACAGGTTTCTAAGCAAGCGGCAGAAACTTGCACAGTCCAACGTCTACAGAGGACCATTCACATGTGATGAGACAGTTCGAAGTATCATACCGTCTGATGACGGAAAACTTTCTTCGTGCACCGTCCACACATGATGAAACAATGAAGTTATGCTTATTTTTAAGAGCTTGTATACACACAAACCTGTGACATGTGTAATATTTTGTTGTAAAAAAATAGAGTTTGTGGAGCAAATGACCTTGTGAGCCTGTCCAGAATGAACCTGTCACTTTCCCAGAGTCAGAAATAGGCAGCTGCAGACCCCATAACCCATAAAGGACAAACAGTCAAAGAAATACAGATGGAGGAAAAAAAAAAACAGACTTCTGTTTTCATTGACTCCCATGTACTTAAATGTTTCATCATGATGTACATAACTTTTTGAATTTTGGTGCTAGGTTTTATATTTTGTGTGATTCTTGTGTGTGACAGCAAATATATGCTACTAAATATATTAGGACAATAACAAGAAATTTTACTTCACATTTGCCTTGTAATCTGTCATGTAGGACAAAATGTTTAAATAACATGTTCTGTAAAACCCACCACTGCTCCTCATATTCAAGACATAATTTTTATATTTATAACAGCAAGACTCTTATAGTTCTCTGTTACTGAACACTGAGACCCAAGTTATGTACTGTTTGACAATGATGATATGGTCAAATGAGATGAAAAATAAAGTGCCTATGCTTATGTTCAACATGAAAACTTTTAATGAATCTTTGGTAAAAACCCATTACAAAATAAAGTGCAATGGTTTGTGATCAAACCAACTCATTCTTTCCTTAGAAACATAACATTATATTGCAATGTTACATCAACTCACAGAAGAACATACATTAAAAGTACCTTTAACAAGTTCTCTGAAAGATCCTTTTGAAAGGAAGTTCTCTACCTCCAGATAATGACCTAACTAGAACATAATCTATGAGTATTAAAAAGATGAATACATGGATCTCAAAATTGAACATGAGAAAATCCTTTTACATATGACAAAAGTCGTTAGAAATCTGGGCACTATTGCGCTCAAAGCATTTATCTATTTTACAATCAACTTTGAAGAATATTAAATAAATATAATGCCCTATGGAAAGAAAAGGAAAATAAGTACAGTTTAAACACATGCTTCAAAATGTTTTACCTTAAAGAAGCTTAATAGCAACAGCAATAATTTCACTTCAAAAACTTGTATTTCACAATGTTGTTGGAGTAATCTTTTTAATCAGTATTTTTGCTCTACATCTTTGTCAGCAAAAACAAAAGCTAACTGACTCTATTGTGGCTCACTTCCATATGTTTTTGAAAACATATTGAAAACACATTTTGAGTCAAATGGTAAGCTTTCTTTTTAAATATATTACATAGTGGTATTACCTGAAACCAAAAACATTTTAGATCAAATTGGAATTTTTCCATGAAGATTTGCATGTAAAGAGTTTTTCAAGCAATGTCTGTCGAAGGACATCTCTTTCACCTTTTCCTTGGAACTCGGAGCAAAATCTCTGGGTGGCAATTCTGTCAGCATAGGTGGGAATATAGATGGCCAAGCTCCCATCCATGCTTGCTATAGCTGATATGTCAGTCTACAAGCACAATGAAATTATGGTTAATATAAAAACCGAAAAAAAAAACGCTCCACGTCAAATTGCCCAGAAGAAGAAAACAGCGGCTGGCGGAGGACTGTATCGGCTGCAAACTGTTGTAAATAAACCCACAGCTATAGCTGAAAGCCCCCCTAAGCAACAGTTAAACCTTGTAATGTGTAACTGGAGAGTACAAAGGCAACGCAAACCTGTTTTCACCATGTAAACAGAGCCAGAGACTGTACTACAGTGATGCAAGTGTATCCAGAGCATAGTTGTTAAATATAAATAACTGCCAAATTGATAAAATTTCAAGTAGAGGACTTGCTGTATATGCATGACTAACCTTGTCACTCCTCAGTGCAGAAATACATTCCTCCGACAAATGACGACTTCTTAAAAAGAAATAAAAGGCGCCCCTCCGTCTCTCCTCTTCTCCGTGACACTCAAATATCCTGCGAGCTGATGCCGGGTTGTTATGAGAAGAAAAATTATGTTGTTTTAGCAAGATAAGTCTCTCATTAAAACAAGAAACTTTTGCCGTTAGAGGGAGAAAGTTCTATAGTTATAACAAGTTGCCTTGTCAGCCGTGTGGAAGCAAAACGCTTTGGTACAATCCTTGAAAGTCAAGTGACCTCCCACAGCCGGAAGACACAGCGTATGAGCCTGTGAGCCTGCGCTCAGGGAAGCCTGTCAGCCTGTGAGCCTGCGCAAGGGGACACAAATCGAAAAGATACACATACAAATCCTTCCACGCATTTGTGCATCTCATGCGGCAGAAGAGTAGCAAAAGTCACGTGTGTAAAGAGAGCCAACCGAAGAACCGCTTGACTTGTAACCAATGATTTGTCTGTATTTCTGGGTCTTGAAGTGACAATACTTCAGACACAAGTGTCTCTGTGTGTGCTTACAGATTGATCTACACATTTGCGAATCTCCGTACACATTTGCAGATCTGAATACAGATTTGTGGATTTTTTACACATTTGCAAATCTCTGTACACATTTGCAGATCTGAATACAGATTTGTGGATTTTTTACACATTTGCAAAATGGATTACACACAAGTAGTTTTACACATTTGCAGATTGTTGTACAGACACACAAATCTCCTCACATATTTACAGATTTATTTACACATTTGCAAATCCCACTGCACACACACAAATCGAGATACAGACACACAACTCTCCACACACATTTGCAAATCTTAAAGCTACTATTTTGGCCCCATACAAAGTGAGGTCCTTTCAATGTACCCTATTTAGCAATGAGGCTAGAGGACAAGTAGTAAGAGGATCAGAACTCAAATGGGCAAGCTGCTGCTCAAACTGTTATTGATATCATGTCATGATATATACAGTACATCACTGTCTTGTTGTGATCATTTAGCTTTGATTGGTAGCAAATAAAAAAAATATGAAAACACAGACATTGGATGTTGTGTGCACAGACGGTACCGCTAGATTAAAAATATTGCATAGGACGGTGGTGTCTAGCTCTATGGATCAAACAGCTCCTTCTCTGTATCCTTTTATATTGTTTATATTATAATGAAAGGATGCATGTTTCCCTCTTCAGCACATGGATAAAACTGATGGTGGAGGCGTGGAGAACTTCCATATATATATATATATATATATATATATATATATATATATATATATATATATATATATAATGGGAGATTCCATAGTTTGGGAACAAACAGTGCCATTGTAAGACTATTGTGCCATGATGTCACAATAGTCCTACAACCTGTGGGATGGTTAATCCATTGTGAGGGGGCCTGGCTGGGAAGGCACTGCATGTTTCTGAAAAAGAGAGCCATAATACTGAGCTCTGAATGGTGTAGAGCAACATTTCAATCAGTTTGATTTTCAAAATCTTCAATAAGTGGAGTACTGAAACTAAAGGTTTATGATTATTTTGTATTGTGCAATGCCACCTTGACAACTAATCATCTAATCCACCCATGTAATTAATGTCAAAAGGGACATACGATCCACCTTTTTCTGCCAAGAGCACAGTTGGTGTCAACTGAAGAAAACAAGCACTGTGGATTGCACGGTTTCGAGGGCTTCTCTAAACCATGAAAAATTAATGAATAGCCAGCAGAGATAACAGCACTACATTTTTAATGTGCCTTGTCACCAGCAGGTCTACTGCAGGAGTCTCCAGAGATATTGATTAGCTGTAGATGGAGTGACAGATGACACCCATGGGGGGTACAGAAAAAAAGAGAGGGAGTGCTGTTGTAGCTGTTGTCTGCTAAACACACTCATCAATATGTCATTAAACAATGACAGCACCTCAGGGTATTAAATGGAGTGTTTGGGAAAGTGATTGGGTTCTTAATAGCTGGTACACTGACAATCATCAGATCCATATGATTACTCCTATTGGTTCGAGAACAATTTAGACTAAAATCTTATGATGCTAAGTTACCAATAGTCAGTTTATGAATAAAACGTCAAATATGACTAAGTAGACAAAGTTAAGATATTTGTAAAAAAAAGAAAACAGAAACAGTAAAGCGGCTACACATTCTATTGCAATTTGCATGGTTTATGATGTGTTATAAACGTATTTTCTCACTAACAGTACACAGTAACACATCTACATAAGCATGACCAGTAAACTGATCCTTGTCACTTGTCAGAATCATCTACAAGCTTTATGTCATTTTGAAAAGGGGGAAGAATGCCATAATTGATCATTAGTATCTGGAGGATTGGAATTTTATCCAATGATAATCTATAAAATATGGCCTCCATTACCACCTTTCCTTGTAAATAAATGGAAACTTTGAAGCTAGTGAGTTTGAAAAATGCATTCAGTCATGGCCAAGTCTGTACCCTCAGAAGGGAAACTCAAGACTCCCTTACAATGGTATAAGATTGTCCAAAGTGAAGAAAATCTCGCTTGGACAACAGTCTGTTTGATGGATGGATGGACTTTAAAAACATTCAACATGGTTAACCCCCTTAATCCCTCATAGGGTCACGGGGGTTGGTTGAGAGGCAGGGTACACTTTGGACAGATTGCCAGTTTGTCGCAGGGCAACACAGAGACAAACAACCATTCACACACACACACACACACACACACACACACACACACACACACACACTGACACCTAAGGAGAATTTAGAGAAGCCAATTAACCTAACAGTCATGTTTTTGAACTGTGGGAGGAAGCCAGAGTGCCCGGAGAGAACATGCAATCTCCATGTGGAAAGACCCAGGGTTGGATTTGAACCCAGAACCTTATTGCTGCAAGGCAACAGTGCTACCCACTGCAACACTGTGCAACCCTCTTTAATGGCCACTTTCTTGTAATCAATATGGATATTTTTCATTGCAGATTTGGGGGGCAATTTCATCATTAAGTATGTGATGTATATAACATAAGTAATATGATACTTCATACACATCAAAACTGAGCAATAAAATAGAAAGATGCTCAATCACAAGATGAATGTCCTTGTATGTAAATGTTTACATTAAAATATTTGCATATATTACATTTACACCTCATTAAATAGCTTTTATGTGTTTGTCTTACATAAAAAGGCTAAATAAGCCAAGCTGTCATTAATGATTATGATATTTACTCAACAGGACAGGAGTTTGAGACAGAAACCCCAAAAAGGCAAGAATAATTATAAGAAATTTGTTTAATTAAATTGAGTGTGTAATAATACAACATTTCTGTTTCAGGAACATACAAGTTGTTTCCATGTGTTAAACCTGAAATCTGCTAGATGCACCTGAAGTGAGAGTAATGGAAAAGCAAAAACAAAAGGGAAGAGGAAGGGGTGTTTCTTTGCAGATAAGGGACTGTTTAAGCTAAAGCTGCATGTGCGGATTTCTGCATAGATGATCCATGTGTAGTTTCCATATCTTTTTATTAGGTCAAGGTATGAGGCAGTTTCATTTTCCTGGAACATTAAATCGGTTTACTGAGAAGAAAAAACATAAAAAAACATTCTTGAGTGATATTTTAGTGCCAACACAATCAGACTAATACAGGGTGAACTATAACTTAATATCAGATATTCATTTGTTTTGCTGTATTGATTGTTTAGAGGGGTATTTTTAACCACGGGAAAATAAATATATTCATAAAACAAATTTAGTGCTTACCTTTTAGCTTGCTAAGTACAATGCAATGGTGATGTCAATGATATGAACCACTTGCATAATCAATGTCAAGAACTTATTCATAGAAAGTATTTTCTTTTAATAAACACACCCAAGGCAGACAGGTCCTAGGTGAGGGACCAGACAAGGAGCAGCCCAAAGACCCCTAATGATGAGTTACATTAATGGACAAAATGTTCCCTCGCCCGGACATGGGTCACCGGGGCCCCACTGTGGAGCCCAGGCGTGGAGGTGAGGCACGCTGGCGAGCGCCTGATGGTCGGGCTTTTACCCATGGAGCCCGGCAGGGACTTACTTCAACGCATGGCTCTGGCTCTGGAACCAGTCTCCATGAGAAGGATTGGACATTCTTCCACTCTGGAGTTGCCCCTGGTGAGAGCCACCGAGCAGCAGTGGGCATACATGTTGCCCTTCATCTTGGTGCCTGTACGTTGGGGTTTACCCTGGTGAACGAGAGGGTGGCCTCCCTCCTGCATACATGTGGGGGGACAGGTTCTGACTGCTGTTTGTGCGTATGCATGAAACAGCAGTTCAGATTATCCACCATTTTTGGAGTCCTTGGAGGGGGTACTGGAGAGTGCCCCTCCTGGGTACTCCCTTGTTCTGCTGGGGGACTTCAACACTCATATGGGCAATGACAGTGAGACCTGGAGGGGCATGGTTGGGAGGAACGGCCCACCTGATCTGAACTCAGATGGTGTTCTGTTGTTGGACTTCTGTGCTCGTTATGGATTGTCCATAACGAACACCATGTTCAAGCATAAGGGTGTCTATATGTGTTCTTGGCACCAGGATACCCTAGGCTGTAGTTCAATGATTGACTTTGTTGTTGTCTCATCTGACCTTCGGCCGCATGTCTTGGACACTCAGGTGAAGAGAGGGGCGGAGCTCTCCACCGACTACTAGCTGGTGGTGAGTTGGCTCAGATGGTGGGGTAGGAAACCCATAACTTTTATGGACAGAATTTCTTGGCGCAGCCAAGGTGTTGAGGGGATTTTGGTGGCCATGGGGTTTTGTCTCTGCTATTCGCGGATGACGTGGTTCTACTGGCTTCATCAGGGCATGATCTACAGCTCTCACTGGAGTGGTTAGCGGCCAAGTGTGAAGTGGCCGAAATGAGGAACAGTGCCTCCAAATCCGAGACCATGGTCTTGAGCTGGAAAAGTGTAGAGTGCCTTTTCCATGTTGGGCAGGATGTACTACCTTTAGTGGAGGAGTTTAAGTATCTTGCAGTCTTGTTCAAGAATGAGGGGAAGATGGCGCGAGAGATTGATAGGCAGAGTGGTGCTGCATCTGCTGTTAAGCGGGCACTGTACCAGTCCATTGTGGTGAAGAGAGAGCTGAGTCAAAAGGCAAAGCTCTCGATTTACCGGTTAAACTACGTTCCTACCCTCATCTATCGTCATGAGCTTTGGGTCATGACCGAAAGAACGAGATCCCGGATACAAGGGGCCCAAATGAGTTTTCTCCGTGGTGTGTCTGGGCTCTCCCTTAGAGATAGGATGAGGAGCTTAGTCATCAGGGGGGAATCAGAGTAGAGCCTCCGCTCCTCTACGTTGAGAGGAGCCAGTTGAGGTGGCCCGGGCATCTGGTTAGGATGCCTCCTGGATGCCTCTCTGGTGAGGTGTTCCAGGCACATCCCACCGGGAGGAGACCCAGGGGAAGACCCAGGACACGCTGGAGGGACTATGTTTCTCGGCTGGCCTGGGAACACCTTGGGCTTCCCCCAGAGGAGCTGGCCCAAGAGGCTGGGAAGAGGGAAGTCTGGGCCTCCCTACTGAAGCTGCTACCCCTGCCACCTGACCCCGGATAAGTGGAAGAAAATGGATGGATGGATGGATGGATGGATGGATGGATAGATGGATAAACACAACCTGCTTGAGGTGCAGGCTCTGATGCTGAGCTGAAATTAAACTTTATATTACTGTTGTTTATGTCAGTGGTCTATAAAATGACACAACTGTAAAAAAAAGTATAGTCAACTATAGGATGAATGAATCTGAATCAATTTAATTTAATATTTATTTTATGGTGTCCACTGCCCCTTTCCTGACCCTAAGCCTGTACAAAACTTGAATGGAAGAAAGGTCAGCCCCGGTCTCTTCATTGCAGTCTTGGTCTG
Source organism: Fundulus heteroclitus (assembly GCF_011125445.2). Classification (NCBI taxonomy): domain Eukaryota; kingdom Metazoa; phylum Chordata; class Actinopteri; order Cyprinodontiformes; family Fundulidae; genus Fundulus; species Fundulus heteroclitus. The sequence goes on from NC_046375.1 coordinate 30,033,535, forward strand.
TCCTGTTTTGTGGATGAGCCAAACTGCACACAGACTGAATGACGGCAGTATAGATGATCACCAGCAGCTCCAGTGGCAAGTTGAATTTCTTGAGTTGCCGCAAGAAGTAAAATATCTGCTTGTCATGGTTTTTATATGTCTTGCCCACATGCAGACACAATACGGAAGACAATGCGCAGTTTAAGATGTTTTATTTAGAGTCAGACTACAGAGATCGATTCTGATGATGGGATCTTTCGAGATCTGAACGTCAGTGCTGGAGAAACTGTGGGAAAAGGAGAATTGTTAAGAGAGATCGAACCAGAGGGAAATCTCCAGAAGCCTAGCCGCTTACTATTTAGATGGGCAAACCTAACCGGGGAAGTAGTGACGTGGGAACTCTGAGACCGAATGCTCACAGTGGATAGCTGGTGGTTAGCGGCTGGAGGGCGGACTGATGGAAAGTTGGCGAGGGATCCGGAGCGAGCCACGGCAGGCAGGAGTGACAGATAGAGCAACCAGAGTGCGGAGGAACCAGCAGAATCCAGGGAAAGGAACCTCAGGCCCGGCTTGGTATCACCAAGTGAGTAGAAGGGGAACGCCAGAGCAACATCTGAGCTTCAGGCATTCTTAGGAGCTGGTTCGTCGAGCGAGACATCAAGGCGGGTGAGTAGTCCAAACAAAAACTAAGAAAAAGCAGGAGATCCAAAAATTAGTCAGAATTCAGAGATATGAAAAAACTCACAAGTTCAGGTTTCCAAGATCTGATCAGAGGCCACGTCGTACCACGACTGGGTAAGGCTCTGGCGTCTTCCATCTGTCTGAGTCATCCTTAAGACGCCAGTGAACACTGCTCCAAACGAGCCACAGGTGTGGGCCACGCCCCCCAGCCAACTAGAACCACCTGTGAAGCAGAGTTAGAACACCGACCAAACAGAGATCCCTGACACTGCTGGGTATTGAAACATTGACTATTTAAAAACATAAATATATAAAGACATAAATAATGTAGCATTAAGAATTGCTGTCTTAAGTAGTGAGACTAATATTTGTTTAAAGGCCAAAACAGCTGACTGGTGAAGGAAGTAGCTGTGTTTGCATCAATGTTTTTAATCCGCATTCTGTAGTATCTCATAAGAAAAGGTTGATGGAAATGGCAAAATTTGAAATAACTTCCTTAATTTCACAAAAATATTTTTATACTTGCTTGAGGTCGCTTTTGGATTTTGCAAAAAGTTCATGTGCAAAACAGCAGATGAAAACACATTTCAGTTCTGATGTAGCGAACATTTAAATCACATGATTGATCAGCTGTTTCCATTATTGGCATCTTCCTGGATATTCCCATAATGCACATAGAAATTCATTTTTTTCTCAACATCTCTTAACTGAATGAAACATCGGCAGTACAAGTTGACATGAAAGTACAATTATAACTTACCCAATTGCAACACATTCCTGAATACCTTTCTCTTTTTTTAAACGTGTTGTCCTTGATAGTTTGCAATCTCTACCTCCTGTTTATTAGAGCCATGCATGATGTTAACTTCTGGTGACATTATGCTTTGCATAGCCTTCACTCCAAACAAGTTGAGGGAAACATTCCTAATTCTTACTTTCATTTTTGTGAAATCTTCAGAGTTAGCTCAAAATTCCCATGACATTTGGATGGTAACATGTCATATATGACGAAATTCTGACTCAAATTAATAGGTACTGAAGCAGGCTCTTAGCCACATATGTCAGCAAGAAAACTGACATTGATAATTAATTATACTTTTTTACTTCAACTAACTAACTGTGAACGAGAACAAAAAAAGTGTAATGGAAGACAGATTGTGCAAAAACTGCCGTTTGTGTTTGATTCTGCATTGCATCATGACACAGGCAAAGTTCTTTTTTTTGGAACAGGTTCACAGCTTAATTAACCACTTCCTTTAGTTCCACAAATTAAACAGTCATCACTCATGCTGGAATGTGGATGTAGAGGTAGTGGTGAAAATCATCCAAAGAGGGAAAAATAGAAGTACAAAGAACTACATCTCATTATGCTGTGTTGAAACTGAGCTTGACTGTTCAAGAATCCACCAGATCCACCTGGTTCCTGTGGAAAAAAACAACCTGCTTGCTTTTATACCAACACAATTGTGTAATTGCCTCACTTCTGCCAAGTTTCACAAAAGCAAACACTAAGTAAGCAGATTGAGTCTGGGATTGCTCAGACAAACAAACTCAGCCTGCGCTGAGTTTGTCCAGCAATAACCGGACATGTTATCATCTGCTGTACAAGTTTTACAATTATTTCAACCCTCTCGTCTCCATTGGCACACATTCACAAACTGCTCATTTCTGGGTCTCCAACACACTTGTGTGGCTGTCCATGTTTCCAGAAACTACATTAAGTAGGTGGATGCACCAAATGCACACCTCCCAGAAATGTCACACAGCCTTCTGTAAATGTACTACTGGAATGGTTGGCACAGAAGATGGAGAGATTTAATTATAAACTGTCAAGCTGCTGCTTACATGACATTGTCCAGTTATGTTATCATGCAGACAGCAATAAATTAAGCCTGCCTTTGCTACTAATACGGTATATTTAGCTTAGTCATGGGTTTGTGGTCCTATACAATTTCTGTAAAACCACAACCCCATTTTAAAAGCCAAGGAAACTGTGATATTACATGGTATATGTTACTAGATCAAATGAATATCATGCCATGATTTGCATTATGATGAAATTTAATATGATTATATTTCAATGTGCTGTTGCCGGTTTATATTGACAACATTATACAGTATAATTACCACTTCTATGACTACTAATTAGGCGCCCACCTATGCATTGAAAATGCATGGCGGAGCCTAGTACTACCCACCTAATAAGGGTTTTTTATTAGGCACCCGCCTATGCATTGAAAATGCATGGCGGAGCCTAGCACTATAAACCTAATAAGGGTTCTTTATTATTATAATTGTTTATTATTTTTCTGTCACGCCTCTATTCAAATATTTCCAGCAAAAACCCATAGATTTCTTGTTTCTTGTTTAATGTCTTGTTCCTCGATCTGTACGAAATAAACACAGAAAAAATTACGTCTCTACCATTTACGGTTCCCAAAAGAACGAGCGCCGTTCGAGGCAAAGTATTCCATTCTAATCCAATTACATACACTCATCCCAGACAAATGCGAACTAAGGGGTCACTTGGGCCCACTGCTGCAAAGGGGGGGGGGGTAGCAAATGTTCTTTTATTTTTATTTTTTATTTTATTTTTACAAGTAACAATTAAATAAGTTGAACAACTGATATAAATGAATGATGATAGTGGAATTTATTTAACATGTTTTGTGGCAGTTTGTATTCAGGCGTTTTAAGAAAACATTAAAGTATTTTATGTATTGTTTATTAATTTATTTTATATTAATACATAACCTCCTCCTTTTCCTGTCGATTCCTGCCACAAGCATTTCACTGGCTCTCCTTATTATTGAAAACTTTGTAATGTAATGAGAGGTCAGGGACATCCTCTATTGGGATAGAATGGCACCTTTTGACACCCACTGCATTGGCTGTGATGAATGTAGGAATCTGAAATTCGCACAGTCACTTCCTCTTAACATTTTTAAATTTTCCAGTGATTATCAGCCATGACTCACTTTTCTGACCCATTTTGGATTTCACATGCTTTCCTATTGGCCCTTGGACTCCAACAGGACCTGGCAGGATGCCCAGACGACCCCCCCGGCCAATACAGCACCACCCACCTGTGGGAAATAGCGCTACACACCATTTTGATCAAATGTAGAGTTCTGGGCCCAGATTTGGTGAGGCTTAGTTGCTAAAGGAGGCCAATCTGACCCATGGCCTTTGGTCAGCTTTGGTGACATAAAGTATTGGCACCCTTTTTGAGGAACTTCCCAGTACAGGATTTGGACCAAACAAACAGAGTACAATCACCCGGTGATACTGGACACAACCATGTTAGCGGCTAACGGTTAGCATGTTGCTAACCGGAAGTAGCTCTAGGAAGGTCTCACCAACTTCTGCTTCACAGAGTTTGTACTTCCTTTAGTAGTTTGTAATGCCTTTAACATTTTTATTCACATATTTAATTTTTTCATACTACATTGAAGTATTTAATCATGTTTTAATAACAGCAATTTTCCATGCTGCTTCGATGCAGACCTTCTCCTGTCGGCTGGTTTTGATGAAGACAAATCCTTTACACTCAGAAGATTTGATTTAAAATCCCCAAGCGATAAAAGCCTACAACCAAGGAACTCAGAAGCTTTGCCTTTTACAGTTACATGCACCACCAGGCGGGTGCCTTCTTCAATTTCTGCAGAAATTGAACATTTCTAGTTATTATAATTCCTTATTATTTTTCCGTCACCGTTAATACAGGTCGAACCGTAGGGTCTACCCCCACATACTCTATACATCGAAAAATTCGTCTCGACGCCACAAAGCGGGCTTTTTGTACTTGAGGCCATTTCGAGTTACGGTTGGAAAAAAATTTGCAAAAAAACCACAGAAAAATGGCCATTTTCAACGCTCTACTGTGTCGTCATACTTTCACCTACGAACACCGTTTCACTTCCAGTTTGTATCTTTGAACTATTCAGAAGTGAAAACTGTATGTGGATATCTTTTATCATTTTCTCATCACGCCATTTTAAGTTACCATGGTGACAAAATTATCCAAAAAACACCAAACAACTTCGGCCTACTCGCTCAATTTTCACTCTACGTACACAAAGTATACATCAAAAAGTAGGTCTTTTTGTCTGGATTCAGGAAATGTAACCCTCATTGGTGTAGGACTTATAGATTTTTCGCAAATCACCTCAGACCGGCAACAACCCCAAAGTCAGAATTATCCAAGCTACAGTTGTTTGGATTTCCGCGTGGTGCAGACAGCCAGCCAGGGCCGGTCCCAGCCATAGGCGAACTAAGGGGCCGCTTGGGCCCACCGGAGCAATGGGGGGCCCCCCAAATTTTCCTTTTTTTTTTTTTTACTAGTAACAATTAAATAACTTCAGTTATATGCACCACCAGGCAGGCGCCTTATTCAATTTCTTCAGAAATTGAACGTTCTAGTTATGATTTAACATTCTCAGCAGATACAAAACTGCTCAGTGGTTGGAACATGTCTACTGTTAGTTGTAACACTGTTGTGCCATTACTCTCCATTTTAAGTTATTTAGTGTTTTTTTAAATAACCCCTGTTCTGTTACGTATTGTCTGGTGAATATCAGCCCAAACAACTTATATTAGGACTATAGTTGAAAGGATGATTTGAGCACTGGCATTCTTTTAACTGCAAACTCTGAACACATATGGAATAAATGAGTGATACTTTCTCTTCAAGTATAAGAATTTCTTAACAGAAATAAATGAACATCCAGAGAACAACACTAACGAATGCTGTTTATCTGATTAACACTATATTTCGATCAACAAATCCTGTCTATTAGGCTAGTGAAACTTAATTAAACTACTAAGCAAAATAAAAAGACGTTTAGGAACTATGTACACACAAAATAAACAAAGGGATAAATAAAGTAGTTGAAAACCACTATCAGAATGACTCAATGAACCCTGGTTTACTTCAGATTCAAATTAGAGAACCAAAGTTCATCTTAAAGAATGTGGAATGAAGTTAAATTAGCTTTACTAATTTAGACATTTGGTACATGTTTTAACCCATTCACAATGCAAATCTCAGTTAGATAAAACATTATTTCAGGAAATGACATTTGAAAAAATATGTGTTAAGTTAAAATCAGTAACCCTTAGGAAACTTGACTTTATTAATATAATTATTTCTCCAGGAAATACTTAGACTTAAATCGGTAATTTGGGAATTAATTGATACATTAACTTGTTCAGTTAGCCATACTAAGTATCTTAAATATTGTGCATCAAAATCATAATATTCCACTGAGAAATTTGTGTAACAGTGCTTTTCAATGGTTGAAAAAAAGTTGTCCAGTCTGTGGATGGCCTTTTACTGTCTTGGTAAAGTGTTCTGGGTTTTGAACCTAGCTGGATCCTCGTTATGCCCAATAGTGCTTGAGAGTTTGCCAAGGGTATTAAACTTCTAAAAAAATTCTATAGAAAGTTTGTGGTGGTACATATTATCATAGTGCCATTATATTGGGGTCCTGGGAAGATTACGGAGGGAATATGATGGTGGATGAGGCAGGGTTCCCATGACCAGAGGGTGCCCAGTTAGTATGGCTTGGCTTTAAAGAGGAGTGGCTCCACTGTCAAATGCAGTGTGGTAGCAGAAAGTATATAAACAAGACAATAAGTATGAGTTGAGAAATGTGAGTTCATGTGTTGGTTTGCAAATAGAAAGTGCCTGAGAGACAAAATCTGCTCTTGACAAGCTATGTTTCCATCAACCTTTTTTAACGTGTATTTGAAATATTGCATTTGAAGAGGTTGATGGAAATGGCAAAATTAGCTCAGTAAAGTTTTCAAAAATGTTTTTTCACTTGGTTGAGGTGGTTTTTGACTTAATCAAAAAACAGTAAATGCCCAAAGCGGGAGATGGAAACACAATAGTTGAATCAGTTCTGACGTTGCGAACACCTACCTCCCATGAATAATCAGCTGATTCTGTTGCCTGGATCTTCTCAGATATTCCAATAAGACTCGAAAACATGTCTGGAAGCAACAACCAGTACGTTTGGACTGATGAAGAGCCGCCACCATTTCTTATCTGTGAAAAACTAAAGTTCAGCACATTCATTAAAGTCCCGCTCCATTACTGATCGGTGGTCCCTGTTCGTCATAGCCATTATAAAGAGTATGTAATTCCCCCTCAAGTCCTAATCACAAAACCAAGTCGTTCTTGAAAGTTACGGGCTTTAATCACACGGAGCATGATAGTGTGCCGTGAGAACTGCTCAATACACAGACAGAAAGCAAATAAAAACAAATAATTTCAGTGCAAAAACATCAAAGAAACAACGCGACCATACATACATGACGCAACAGAAATTTGTCACGTTACATCTTCACGGTCAAACAAATATAACAGCAACAAACGTAAATGTACCTCATTGGCCGCTTTGCTTGAGAGAAAATTAAAATCTTCTGTCCTTCAATGCACCTTGCACGTTATTCAGTCTTTTTTAATTATTATTATAGTCTTAGCCAGAGGAATCAACGAGGTGTCTGCCTTGTAGCTCGGTCCAGAATGTTCTTAATAAACAGGTAGCAACACTCAAAAGTTAACACCCCGCCAACACGCAGCAGCAAGCTTTGGTTCCCCCATATCACAACAAACAATATACATGAAATACTGGAAATTAAAACTTTCATATTAAACTATTTTTGCTAGAAATGTATGTATTTATGAATTCTATAATTTTAACCTAATATTTACTAATATATTATTTATTTATTTATTCTGACTTCGATGGTAGCTACAGAGTAGATGTCTCATTATGTGCTGGAGCGCATTCTGTGTCTCCGACATATTGAATTGGTCTTTCTTACTCAAGGCTGCCATAGCAGCCAACAGCAGTAAAGACAGAGGGAGCAACTTTGACTGGATTTTCTACAGTTTACGGTGGCACTAACCGTGGCTGACTATTGAAATGGTATATCAAGTGGTGCAAATCACCATTTTGGGCTGAGATTGGTTCTGAAGATGAGTTTTTACTTGGCAAGAACAATGCAGAAGGCCAACAGATGGACCATAATATATTGCTTTTAATTTTATTTTGCTGTATTTCACCAACTAAGGCTCATTCCCATTGCCAAATTAAGTACCCTGGAGTTACAGTGTGCCAGCACATGAAATAAGCTGTCCAAAACTGTTGTTTAAACAACATATTTAATCATCAAAACATGTTTTTTGTATGCGTAGCAGCATCCTGTATCATAACCACATCTCAGCCGTTTTTAACAAACCAAACCGTGTGAAAAGTGGGTAAAAAAAAAATCAGGTAAGGTAAGTTTATTTATAAAGCATGATTCAAAGTGCTGTACATGAACAGAAAAACATTACAGATATACATAGGAAAAACAAAGGAATAAGCTAAATAAATACTTGACTAAAATTCTTTCATACATTAACAAACATACAGAAAGACTTAATTATTTCAATTAATAATAAGAATCAAGCTAAGTATATTCTTGGGGATTTCTGATCTAAAATTTTGTCCAACCTTTCCAATGCTACAAACAAAATAACTTATTTTGTTTGATAGTTTAATTTGAGGGCTGCACCCTGGGTCTTTTTGCATGGAGTTTGCATGTTCTCCCTGTGCACGCGTGGGCTCTCTCCGGGTACTCCTTAGGTGTGAGTTTGTGTGAGAATGGCTGTTTGTCCTGTTTGTCTCTGTGTTGCCCTGTGACAAACAGGCGATCTGGCCAGGGTGTACCCCGCCTCTCGCCCGGTGAACGCTGGAGATAGGCACCAGCAACCCCCGTGACCCCATCAAGGATTAAGCAGGTCAGAAAATGGATGGATGGATAGTTTCATTTGAACAAGCTTTATCACTGAAAATTCAAAGTTTAATTGTTTATATTCATACATTCCTCAAAGCTACAACTTAAGATCTCTAATCTGACATTTCTAAACCACAGCTAAAATGGAAGAAATGTTTCTATTCAGGATAAAGTTTCATTGGAACGAGCTTCACCACTAGAAATTCTAAGAAAGCTTTCTTTAGGTCTCTGATCTGACCTTTCTGACACTACAGCTAAAACAGAAACACTGGGATGAGCTTTATTACTAAACACTGTAAAAAAGCTACAGCTTTAAGTCTCTGATCTGACCTTTCTGACACTACATCTGGGAGCTATGATTTATTTTAGTTGGGCAAACAGCTTCCTCAGTACAAATAAATGCACTGGGGGCGCGTGAAAGACCTATCCAAGATGGCAGCTTGGCTAAAATGTCAGCTCCAATAGGCAGTGCCAGTCCTTGGGGTGTCTATCAAAATAATCTCTACGCATGCTAGATAGCAAAATCTAATTGCTGTTTATTACTGCCTTCATCAATGTATGACGGCATTATGCTGTGCATCGCACATTTTATTGTGGCCGACTATGGCTTGATGGTTTGAGTAGTTGTCTTATATTCGGAAGGTTGTGGATTCGATTACAGCTTCCCCTTGTCACATGTTGACGTGCCCCTAGGCAAGGCACTTTACCCCAAGTTGCCTACTGAACGGTGTATAAATGTGAGTGTGATTGGGTGAATGTGGCTCTAGTGTACAGCACTTTGAATCACAGTCAGTATGACTGGGAAAGCACATTATAAGTTCAATCCATTTATCATTGGATGGAAACACAGCTATTGAGTAGTAGTTAATTAGGTTTAATTGGGCTAAAGCTGGCCTCCAACTAGAGCATTTTAAATTTTAACTTGTGAGCAGGCTTTGACAATGATCAGTGGATTTTTCCATCTGTTTTTCTTTTCTTCCTCTTGTATTATTTAGTATTTTATAGTTTGTTCATGATCTGTTCTGTTTTTTTATTTTATCTAGATGGTCTGCAGTAGAAAAAAAAAAGATAGCTGTTATAGAACAGAAGATCTGCCGACTCGAACTGAATTATGATGTAAACGGCGCGTATGGAAATGAAACAACCCTGTCTGTGACTCCAAATGGCGACCACCAGCCCAGCAACTCATTGAACAAACAGCTCCCTGAGGAAAATGAGAATCCCTGGACCACTCTGGGTGCAAGACCAAAGCAACGAACCCCACACCTAGACAAAGAAAACTGGCTGAGACTACAGAGAGCTGTCCCAGGATAAGTGAAACAACAGCGGGCTGTTCTCACAACAAATGATGGGAGTAAGCCTGCTTGAAATGTTGGAATTCCGTTACGAAACAGATTTGCTCCGCTCCAAGATGTGACCCAGGAGAATCATGACAACATTCAGAGGTATGTCAACAACCTTCACTCTAAGCTACCAGAGAAAAAACATGCCACAGGACCCAGGACCCTGATTTTATGCAATGGATCTGTAAGTGGGATTAAACATTTCTGTAACAAGAAAAACACAGAGGTGTTGATTTATAACGATAGGAACTATGGTCTGGTGTCTGATGTATCAGACATCTTTCCAAGGATCTTGAAAGAACGCCCGACCTTGGAAAAACTCATAATACAATCTGAAGCCCTGGGCGATGTCACCCGGATAAGAAAATCAGAAGTATTGAAAGAGGATTACATTCGTCTGTTGAACTTAGTTGATGGCCTTAATGTCAAGGTGTTTCTCAGCGGCCCTCATGTGTCCCTTAATTGTGGAGATGAGATTTTTTCCAGAATTCTGATGCTAAACAAATGGCTGGAAAAAACATGCAAACAAACAACTGTAACCTTCATAGACAACTTTAACATCTTCTGGAAAAGGAGACATCTGTTCAGCGACAATGGTTTCTCTCTAAATAGGTCAGGTGCAAAACGGCTGATTTCAAGCATCTTCCATTCTGTGAACCATGCACAATCAGATTTGTTCCAAAACAAAGCTCAACCAGTGCCAAAACAAATGATAAGCCCAGTACAGCCCGAACAAGCCAAGATAAAGATGACCAGAAAGATGACACAGAAAAAGGCTATGTCAGAGCTACAGGAGGATTCATCCCAGATCTCGGCAGGACAAAGAGAGGACCAAAAACCTCCATCATCACGAACACCAGTCCAGACTGGACCCGCCTCCCCTTCTTCTCCAAAAAGCCCAGAAGTTCCTTTTCTGGAATTTTCTCAACATAAACAAAGTATTTAATATTGGCCTACAGATGACATCATCTCCACATAGCCATTCTGCTGTGACTAAACCAGCATTTTCCAAAGGCCTCATAGCCTCAGATCCTCTTCCTCTATGTTTCACAGAACATTCTAATGCTCAAGACCTCCAGATAACTTCGCTGTGATACAGTTTGGGCCCTGGCCGCACGTTTATCAGACATGACAGTTTTCAGCATCAGCTTGGGCCTTTTGCAGGAGATTATGGAATATCTGTGATGATATGTGGCAGAAATAAGAAAAACAAAAGGATAAACAGGAACAAATACTTAAAAGTCATAAACTGTCAGATGCAACCTGTCACAGATGACTGAGAATCTTCACCAGCAACCTGTCACAGAGACATCATCAACCACTAAGTCATATAAACTGGGTTTATATGACTGGGTTTACTATTCCCTGTTAAACAGAAGAAACATTTGTTTAAAATTGCCTTTGACTGTTCTAGGTAAACTGTTTTAATGTTCTTTTTTGTTTCTACATTCTATCCCTACTTGCTTTTATTCTGTTTTATTTTCCTATATTTTAATCATGTAAAGCACTTTGCATTGTCTCTGTACTGAATTGTGCTATATAAATAAATTAGCCTTGCCTTGAGCAGCACCACTTTTAGCATAACTGTCATTTGAGGTCTGATGTTTGTTCCATTACTAATTAGTAGCTACCTATCTTCCTGCAAACCTGGTCCATCTGTGTCTTGTTCTGGCTTTTTGCCAAACAGTCACCTGTCATGCCAAGAAACCCCACAGTAGTCCAGATGTCCATGCCTCCAACAGCTCTCTTTTCTCTGCTTCTAACTGTTTCTTCCTGCTATGAAGACCTTATTTAATCATTTTTGATGGTTATGCAGAAGATCCTCTGAATGAGGTGAAAACTGTTTTTACATTGCATTTCTAAATAAATTAAGAAACTTTATTGCAGCACTTGTGTTGAGAAGATCATTGTCTTATACAAACACAGCTCATAAACCTACATAGAAAAAAAGAATACAATGATTGTCATCCATCTATCCATTAGTTATTGCTTTATCCCCCACAGGATTAATGGTAGGCCAAAGTCCATTCCAGCAGTGAAAGGGATGCACAATGGATACGCCAAAAACTTTATTAAATTGATAATTTTTCTTAGTTAAACTGTGTGGAGTTGCAACAATTATTTAACTGATCTGACTAAATTTTATTGGCAACTGCTGAAAATTAAATCCACTATCCTACAGCCATGGCCAAAAGTATTGATAATGACACAAATATTATATTTTCACATGATCTGCTGCCCTCTGGTTTTGATGTGTGTATGTCAGATGTCATCACATACGTACAGAAATACAATTGCAATCATATTATGAGTAACAAAAGCTTTTAATGACAGTTAGAATGAGTTAATGCAGCAAGTCAATAATTGCAATGTTGACCCCTCTTCTTCAGGACCTCTGCAATTCTCCCTGGCATGCTCTCAATCCAGGATGCTTTACAGTTGGCATGAGACAAGACTGGTGGTAGTGCTCACCTCGTCTTCTCCGAACAAGCTGTTTTCCAGATGTCCCAAACAATCGGAAAGGGGATTAATCAGAGAAAATGACTTTACCTCAGTCCTCAGCAATCCACTCCTTGTACCTTTTGCAGAATATCGGTCTGTCCCTGATGTTTTTCCTGAAGTTCCTAAAGTGTCCAGTGGTGTCATTCTTACTTAATCATGACAGATTGATCTCCATCCCTGTCCTCATCACCACCCACACCTGTGTTAATGGAGCAATCACTGAAACGATGCTAGCTTGTCCTTATAAGACAGGGCTGCAATGATGTTGAAATGTGTTTTGGGGGATAAAGTTCATTTTCTAGCCAAATATTGACTTTGCAATTAATTGCTGTTACGCTGATCACTCTTTATAACATTCTGGAGTATATGCAAATTGCCGTTATAAAAACTGAAGCAGTAGACTTTGTAAATATTAACATTTCAATCATTCTCAATACTTTAGGCCATGACTGTATATTCAAATCTTAGAATAATCCCCTGTCTAAAGCCTGGTTTCTGCTTGACGCATCTCGCCCCTCCATATGGCCAAAAGTTACCGCTTCGTACACCTGGGAAAGTTTCTAACTACGTGGACCATCCAGTCCAGAAAACCATGGTGGAGGGGCAAGTGCTCCTTTTGGCGGAGGTTTGTAAATATTGACATAAAGATCACCATGATCAACAAATTGTTAACAATTCCTTGACAGAGCTCTTGGAAGAGCCATGTCACTTAGACTATCTTAGCTAAATATAAGGTCATTATCAGTAAATGGACTTCTGGTTCATGACTACATCACTTGGCATAATATTGCTGTTTTGTTTATAACTCAAACATGGTTGGAAGAGAATAACGAATAACCTTCACTAATTGAATCAGTGCCTCCAAACTACAGTTACTTAAGTGAAAATAGAAAGCATAAGAGGGACGGAGGGGTTGCTACAATATTTCATGATTCACTAAACTGTAAGACAGTTTTTCTTGGACAATATGACTCTTTTGAATATTTGGGAATTGAGAAAAAAGGGCATAAACATATTCTGAAACTAACTACATACAAAAACCCAAAATATGAAAGAAAAACACCTTTTAATGACTTTTGTGAGCTTTTATCTGTTAATCTGTAAATATTTGTGGGAGATAGTTTTACAGACAACACAGCTGAAAACTTTAATCAAATATATTCCTCCACCTCATTCCTATGCTGTAAAACATTAGATGAGCTAGTAGATGATTTCCATAATTTTTTTTGTCCTGTCTGGCAATGTAGCATTAAGAATTTACTTGATATCAGTTAAAGTCCATCATCCAATGGACTGAACTTATACAGCCCTTTTCCACTCAAAGTGCTGTACACTAGAGCAACATTCACCCCACTGCACACCGATAGTTTAGTTAAGTGCATTGACAATGAGAAGCTGGAATTGAACCCACAACCTTCCAATTGCAAGACAACTACTCAACCCATGAAGCCACAGCTGCCCTCAGTTTGGCAAAAAGTTACATTTACCATCAAACATAATCGCAAAGGACCGAGCAGTATCCCTTGGTTCTCTGTGAGAGTGGTTGAAATAATTTTGCACTCCTTGCAATAAGGTACTTGACCACTGAAGGAAGTCTACACGATTACCATTTACAAGGAATTAAAGTGCTGTAAATACAAGAAAGGGTGACAACAGAGGCACACTACAGTAACTGAATCACATGCAAGAATGACCAGGGCAGGAGCTGAACAAAACCAAGTAAGTACCGTATTTTCCGGAGTCGCAGTTATTTTCATAGTTTGGCCGGTGGTGCGACTTATACTCTGGAGCGACTTATGTGTGAAATTATTACACATTTTTACCGGTATATGATTACACCTGTTATTTTCACACCAAACCACAAGGGGGCGCTCTAGGCCTGTGTTGAATCAGACGTAAGCGACGTAGAAGCGGAAGTGCCGCAGCTTCTACCTTTGGAGTTAACGGAGTTATTTGAAGTGACACCGAGGATGAATATTTCACTGGATTTTTGTTATTCGGAGTGACACGGGTGCTTTGGTTAACTTTTTCACATGTTATTTATGCTATAGTTATCTGAATAGCTTTTAATATATTATGTTAACATACCAGGCACATTTTCAGTTGTGTCATGTAGCGTAAGCTAACCGTACAATTATTCAACCTGTTGTTGCCTCAGTTCTATTTTTATTTAAAATTGCCTTTCAAGATGACATGTCTGTTCTTGATGTTGTATATTATCAAATAAATTTCCCCCAAAAATGCAACTTATACTCCAGTGCGACTTATATATATTTTTTCCTTCTTTATTATGCATTTTATGGCTGGTGCGACTTGTACTCCGGAGTGACCTATAGTCCGGAAAATACGGTAAATATTTCATTTATATTAGCTAATCTTTACCTGTAACTGGATGTTAAGATAGCAAGTGTAGTTATATTTTAAAGTAATAATAATGGTGCATCATAAAATCTGTGATTTTGATTGCAAAAAATCCAAATCATGTCCAAATCAGTGATTTGGATTTTTGGGGGAAAAAATATAAATATAAAAATAGAGGTCTTGATTTATACTGAGCAAATCATTCTTTGAAATGTTACTTTATCAAATATTGCTTATATCTGCTTAGTAGTTTGTAGTGGTTTTGCTCAAAATGTTCATAAACCGACACACTCTTGCCTTCATATTCATACAGCACCTTGTGCTGGTATATAGCATTGGTTGTGAAGAATTAACAGTATTTTCTCACAACCCTGGCGTACCAGACCATTTTTTAATAACCTTTGAGTTAATTTTAACTCAGTTCTCCACCCTCAAAAGAAGGTTTCATTATAGTAGATCTTTATCAGACAATGCTGTATCAAACTGTAAAGAGTCTGTCCCCATTTTAATATTGTCAGTATCACAGAAATGCCCTGCAAAATGTTGTTTCTTTCCATTCACAAATAGATGCTTTTGTTGGCTCATTGCGTTTTGGATTAGACAATGTAGCTCCCTTGAAAAAGAAGGTGATTATCCACAGGAAACTGGCTCCCTGGTTTAATTTAGAGCTGTGTTCTTTGAACCACAGTGTTGGGAAATTGGAGAAAAAATGGGAGAGTCCTCAGGCTCTGCTTCCGCAATGGAAGACATGTTGGTGGGATTAAGGAGGTCTTCGAAGTTTTCCACCCACCAACGCACGACGTCCCGAGTCGAGGTCAGCAGCACACCACCCCCACTATAAACAGTGTTGGCACCGCACTGCTTCCCCCTCCTGAGATGCCGGATAGTGGACCAGAATTGCTTTGAAGCCATACGGAAGTCTTTCTCCTTGGCCTCTCCGAACTTTTCCCATGCCCGAGTTTTTGCCTCGCCGACCAGCCGAGCCGCCTGCCGCTTCGACTGCCGGTACACATCAGCTGCTTCCGGAGTCCCACAGGCCAATAAAGCCCGGTAGGATTCCGGAAGCAGCTTGACGGCTTCTCTCACCGCTGGTGTCCACCATGGGATTATGGGATTCTTCATAAATAAAATTGATTCCATTAAAAATAAAATAGGTGGCATCCTCCCAAACATTATAACATCATCCTCAGTAAGTAAGGCAACTGTTAGAGGAATCTTTAGAACCTTATCGGTGTCTAGAAGCAGTAGAGCTTTATGAGCTATCTAAAATTTTAGCTTGATCTAAACCTTCTACTTGTATCTTAGACCCAGTCCCAACCAAGTTATTTAAGGAGGAATACCCTTTGATCAATGCCCCTATTTTAGACATGATTAATCTATCCTTAGTAAATGGATATGTACCACAGGCTTTTAAAGTAGCTGTTATTTAACATTTGCTTAAGAAAGCAACTCTTGATCAAGATGACTTCATAAATTACAGACCTATATCCAATCTTCTTTTCCTATCTAAAATTCTTGAGAAAGTAGTTGCTAATCAGCTATTTGAACATTTACAAAGTAATGACCTATTTGAAGAGTTTCAGTCAAGCTTCAGAGCTCATCATAGCACTGAAACAGCTCTGGTAAAGGTCACTAATGATATTCTCATGGCCTCAGATTATGGAATTGTGTCTATACTTGTCCTGATAGATCTTGGTGCTGCATTTGCTTGTCGGGACTTTGATGCAATCAACTGGTTTCCTTATATAGGAAATTTTTGACCAATCTGTATAATCTGACCCAATCTGAATAATATGTTTGAACTTGACTTTGTAAAGTGCCTTGAGATGACATGTTTCATGATTTGGTGCTATATAAATAAAATTTAATTGAATTGAATTGCTATGAGTGTCTATACATAATTAAAATTTAAAAAAAGTAATTAGTGTTGATTTAAGTTTTTTCTGTGTAATTTAAGATTAATTTATAGAGCAAATGGAAACATGGACTGGATGTGCCCTAACATAATTTCCAGTTGATTGTCCACTTTTTGTTCTGGGCCTCTAGCTTCTTAAGTTACCAATTTAAGCCTATTTAAGTTTCTGGAGAAATAATTGCATTATTAAATATCAAGTGTCCTCAAGGTTATTGATTTTATTTAGCAAATAATTCTTTAAAATGTAATTTCCTCAAATACTGTTTTATCTAACTTAGAGTTGCATTGTGAATAGGTTGGACACATACCAAATCCATCCATCCATCCATTTTCTGACCCGCTTAATCCCTCATTGGGTCACAGGGGATGCTGGTGCCTATCTCCAGCGTTCACTGGGCAAGAGGCGGGGTACACCCTGGACCAGGTCGCCAGTCTGTTGCAGGGCAACACAGAGACAGACAGGACAAACAACCATTCATGCACACACTCACACATAAGGACAATTTTAGAGAAGCCAGTTAACCTAACCGTCATGTTTTTGGACTGTGGTAGGAAGCTGGAGTACCCGAAAAGAACCCAAGCATGCACAGGGAGAACATGCAAACTCAATGCAGAAAGATCCAGGGTTGGATTTGAACCCAGAACCTTCTTGCTGCAAGGCAACAGTGCTATCCACTTCTCCATTGTGCAGCCACATACCAAATATTGTTCTAAATTACTTAAGCTGATTTAACATCATTCCATATTCTTTAAGATTCTAAATTATTTAAAATTAATTGCATAAATAAATAAGTGTCATGAGCTGTGATTGGCGAACCCAAATACAGCTGCACACAGAGTTACGGTTTAAGAAGTTTATTGAAGAGGATGAATAGTGGCAGATGAAACAGGTGGACAGTACCAGGCTGGAACAGGAGAATATTGGTAACAGGAACAGGCGGTCGGGGATGAGCAGGAGGCCGAAGGGTGCAGCTCAAAGCACTGCAGATCTGGCGGTGAAAACTAGGGATCCACCAGGGCAGGAAGAGCAGGCATTTGGGCTGCGGGGGAACCAGTAGCACAGCAGCGTGGATACACGAGCAACTTGGAAAGTCAGTAGGCAGCACACGCTAGAGGGAGAGCAAGGCAGAGAGAGACATTCCGGCAGCAGAGTTGGTTGAGGAGGGTATATGAAGGCTGGTGGACAGGTGGACTGAGTAAACCTAATTAGTGGCAACAGGTGGAGAAGATCTAGGGTAGGATGGTGGCTGGAAGTGAACTGGGCCGATGGATAATGGCTGAGGGGTGACAGATATCCAGAAAATGTCCAAACAAAAACCCAGACCATGACAAGAGATTTATACTTTCATCCACTCCTTTTGGAACATGAAAGAAGGAACTGTGATATCCAATGTTGTTTGTCAATAATGTAATTGTGGTTGATCATGTTTTAAATAAACCTAAACCAAATCTTGAGTTAAACTAAGTGGATATTTTCAAGTCGGCAAAGTGTCACAATACCCACTACCATTGCACCATGGCAGCTGTTATTATGAACATGTCAGTATTTTGTCAAGTAGCTCTCTCAATAAAGTGTTGAAAAATTAAACAAACATGATATCCTGGCCAAACCTGGGGTCCGTTTATTGTACGTCGCTAACTCAGCTGGATTTGATTGTTGACAATTTGGCATGATCTTGGATCGTTTGGTTCTTCGAAACTCATCCTGGACTTGCTGTCATAGCAACATGTGCGCAAGCTTAAACCTGCTCGTGAGCAGGTTTATTTCATGTAAACATGATTAGATCGCAGCTTTATAAGCGGAGGATAAAGGGAAGTCTGTCCAGCCAGTGCACTTGGACCACCTAGTGGCAGAGGACGGGACAGAATTGTGGAACACCATTTTTTAATGTTTAATAAAAGGCGAAACAAATAATGCTTTGTTCCTGTCGTTTTATTTCAACAATTCTTTATAAAGAAAAGACAGCAGATCATCTTTTGTCTGCAATAAGAGATAGTTATGTAAAGTCAGCAATACTACTGTCAAATGGTGTATTAGAACTTACTCTGAAGGTCCTTTTGTTATAAGAAATATTATTCTGAAATCACTATGGCCTCACACCACTCGGACGTGGGAGGCCTGGAGACATGATGGCTGTGTATAAGATCCACTGTTTGCTGAGTGCAAGGCTGAATGCTGCATAGAATTCATTATTGTCTATGATAGACTGTCTTTGTTATGTCTCAAGCCAAGGCCACTGTGCAGTATTAGGGGAAGCCGGAAAAGTGAGACAGGCAGAGACAGGGCAGACATAGACCGCAGTGGGACTGTGGGGAGTGATTACTTTCCATCTATGTGATCTCTGCTCTGTTTCTCAATAAAAGTGCTGGAACTATATCACAGCCGTCTTCTCATTTAGTAAAGATGGGAACTCAGTTACTCAGTTACTATTGTTTTGAATTCCATCTACAATTCCCATAACATTTGGCGTCAACGAACAAGATCTCTTACCGACAAGCCAGGGAGTCCGGGGATAGGAGCTGCTTTGGCCGGCCCGGAGAGGTTATCCGGCCTCTGGTACCCCGAATGGATTTTCAAGGGATGTGGAGGAGCTCCTGGTCTCGGAGCGTCTCTGGGGCGTCGGCGCGAAGATCCGAACCTTTCTTTCATGAGACGGTAAGGGGATTATTTTCCAGCTCTTTTAAAAACAAATGCAATTGCTCAAAAATGCTTGCAAGCTTTTAAAATTTAAACCCCATTTAAAGAATACCTCAAGAAATTTTAAAATTTAGAACTGTAAACCTAAAAAGATAGTAATAAGTAAAAACCGGTAGAAATAATAAATTATATTTAATCCTTAAGGCAAATAAAACAGAATTCGCAATACAGAACAGTGACTAAGGTTTTAACATTAAACTAAAATTCTAAATTTAATTAAAATACGTTTTCAGCTGAAATACGGACTCTCATGCTGGAAGGAGGAAGGGCAGAACAATTTTCACCTGGAGAACGGGTGACCGGGCTGAGCGATTTGCAGCTGGTCAATTAAAATCCTCCTGTCTTGGTTTGCACAAGAGGCTGTCCACTAGTGTAGTGGGTGAAAGAGGCAGGGATGCTTAAGTCCTTGACTGTTGCGAAGATGTTCGCAGCTTTGATAAGTGGGGACTCGACCTTTATACCAAAAAGCCGACCATCAGATGTGAGGCCTTTCATTTTAGTTGGTCGATCGTGCTAAGGACAAGTAGAAATAATAAAAAAAAAAAATAGTAAAAAAAGGGGAAAAGTCTGGAAGCAGAGGAGTCCATATAATGGGTCAAAGGCACAGTTCCCAGGGTCAAGCCTTGCCCCAGGGTGAGATGTTCAATTTCATGCTGGAAAAGTAGGGGCCCAGGAGCATGACATGCTTAATTGATTTGAATTGATTTGATTAAACATACAGATTTCTCACATAGGGGTTATTTTTTATATATATATTGCAGTACTGCTACTAAATAATAAAAAAGAAAAAGAAAAAAGAAATAAAAAAGAAAGGCGAAACTTTAATAAAATGAATAGAAAAAAGGAAACGGGAAACGGAACTAAAAGGACGTTGCACCGGGGAAGCGTTTACAGGGGCACAGACAACAGATACTTCCGTTATGGATAAAAGTGTTCTGAACTGCTAATAGCAACGTATAACTTTGAAAAATGGGTAAGCGTCCAGGTTTCTGCGAAACAAAGAGTTGTGTCCTTGCGGGACTGAAGTGTAAAACCGTGTGTGGACGAAACATTCGGGGGTCGTAGCCAGTGCACGCTCTCCAATTTTTAAACTAAGTGGGAACTTAACACGTTGTAAACATCTTTCAGCGTTGCCATAGACATTTAAATAAATATGAAGAAACACAGATCGGTGTAAGATAGTGAAGAAAACAGGCCTGCGTGTGTTTCTTTGTCTGACTGTCATCGTTTCTATGTATCTGTATGTATGTATGTATGTATGTATGTATCGTATGCAACTAAACGTTTGTCTGTGTGAATAAATCGGTTAAAATTATAAATATCATGGTTTCAAAAAGGTTCATTTGTTTATCAAGACTGCAGCTCCCTAATTCAAATGACATTTTTTAAGCATGAACTATGTTTAACTAAAAGCTAAAGAAGGAAAGAGAGACTTCAATAATATAAAGTTTGTTTTTCACACATTAATTCAATTCAATTCAATTCAATTTTATTTATATAGCGCCAAATCATGAAACATGTCATCTCAAGGCACTTTACAAAGTCAAGTTCAATCATATTATACAGATTGGGTCAGATTATACAGATTGGTCAAAAATGTCCTATATAAGGAAACCAGTTGATTGCATCAAAGTCCCGACAAGCAGCATTCACTCCTGGGAAAGCGTAGAGCCACAGGAAGAGTCATCTGCATTGTACATGGCTTTGCTGCAATCCCTCATACAGAGCAAGCATGAAGCGACAGTGGGAAGAAAAACCACCCATTAACGGGAAGGAAAAACCTCCGGCAGAACCGGGCTCAGTATGAACGGTCATCTGCCTCGACCGACTGGGGTTACAGAAGACAGAACAGAGACACAACAAGAGAAACAAAAAAGCACAGAAGCACACATTGATCTAGTAATCTGTTCTACATTAGATGGTAGCAGCGGGTGAGCCGTCTTCTCTGGATGATGTCACAGTTAACAGAACGCCAGACCAGGTGTACCTACTATGAAGAGAAAAGAGAGAGAACAGAAAGTTAAAGCAGAAATGACAACACATAATGCATAATTGAAGAACAGTAGAACTCAATAGAGTGAGAAAATTAGATCCTGATATACTCCAGTAGCCTAAGCCTATAGCAGTAAAACTATAAAAGGTAGCTGAGAGTAACATGAGCCACTAGTTATAATTTTTGTCAAAAAGAAAAGTTTTAAGCCTAGTCTTAAAAGTAGACAGGGTGTCTGCCTCACGGACCAAAACTGGGAGTTGGTACCACAGGAGAGGAGCCTGATAGCTAAAGGATCTGCCTCCCATTCTACTTTTAGAGACTCTAGGAACCACCAGCAGACCTGCAGTCTGAGAGCGAAGTGCTCTGTTAGGAACATATGGGGTAATCAGAGCTCTGATATATGATGGAGTTTGATTATTAAGGGCTTTATACGTTAGAAGGAGAATTTTAAATTCTATTCTTGATTTAACAGGAAGCCAGTGAAGGGAAGCTAAAATTGGAGAAATATGATCCCTCTTGTTGATTTTCATCAGATCTCTTGCTGCAGCATTTTGGATCAGCTGAAGGCTTTGAACTGCATTTTGTGGACTTCCTGATAGTAAAGAATTACAATAGTCCAGCCTTGAAGTAACAAATGCATGGACCAGTTTTTCAGCATCACTCCTGGACAGAATGTTTCTAATTTTGGTGATATTCCGGAGGTGAAAAAAGGAAACTCTGGAAACCTGTTTAATATGGGATTTAAATGACATGTCTTGGTCAAAAATAACACCAAGATTTTTTACTTTATTACCAGAGGCCAGGTTAATGCCACCCAGATTAAGTGATTGGTTAAGAAGTTTATTTTTTGAGGACTCTGGCCCAAAGATTAAAACTTCGGTCTTGTCAGAATTTAGATGCAGGAAATTTAAAGTCATCCAGCTTTTGATGTCATCAAGACATGACTGCAGTTGAAGTAATTGATTGGATTCATCAGGATTTATGGATAAATATAGCTGAGTATCATCAGCATAACAGTGGAAATTAATCCCATGCTGTCTGATAATTTTGCCTATCGGAAGCATATATATAGTAAAGAGAATTGGTCCAAGGACTGAACCCTGTGGTACTCCACAGGTGACCCTAGAGTTTGAAGGAAGATTTATTATTAACATGAACAAATTGGAATCTGTCTGACAGATAAGATTTAAACCAGCCTAATGCTTTCCCCTTAATCCCTACAGTATGTTCAAGTCTTTGTAGGAGAATATTGTGATCAACTGTATCAAACGCAGCACTGAGATCTAACAGGACAAGTATAGACACAAGTCCATTATCTGAGGCCATGAGAATATCATTAGTGACCTTCACCAGAGCTGTTTCAGTGCTATGATGAGCTCTGAAGCCTGACTGAAACTCCTCAAGTAGGTCATTACTTTGTAAATGCTCACAAAGTTGATTAGCAACTACTTTCTCAAGAATTTTAGATAAGAAAAGAAGATTAGATATAGGTCTGTAATTTACTAACTCATCTTGATCAAGAGAAGGTTTCTTAAGTAAAGGTTTTATAACAGCTACTTTCAAAACCTGTGGTACATATCCATTTACTAAGGATAGATTAATCATGTCTAAAATAGTGCCACTGATCAAAGGGAATATGTCCTTAAACAACTTGGTTGGGATTGGGTCTAACATACAGGTAGAAGGTTTAGATGAAGCTAAAATTTTAGATAGCTCAGAAAGCTCTACTGCTTCTAAACAGTTCAAACACTGCGCAGATTCTAAAGATTCCTCCAATGCTGCCTCACTTACTGAGGACGAGGTAATCATGTTTGGGAGGATGCCAATTATTTTATTTTTAATGGCATCAATTTTATTTATGAAGAATCCCATAAAATCATTACTACTAAGAGCTAAGGGAATGGATGGATCAACATTAAATATCCGGACCAAATTAAAATGATACACGGAGAGATTAACATGGCTTGAACGGAAATATTTCAGCTTTGTTAGAAAATTGGAACTGGTAATACGCTTTACATACAGCTTGTTGAGTGTACTGTTTTACAACATTAGGCACAGATCCTATCACTTGTTTTTTAGCCCTAAAGTAATATAAAATTACTGAGATCTTATTGCTTGCAACAATAATGAATCTCACAAACCAGCCCAGTTGAAAGAAGTTTAGATATGCATGATCTTTGATTTAAATATATGTAAAAAAAAAAATGTGTTTTGGCTTTGAACAAACTGTATGGAACCAAATATGAGTTGCTTTTCTAAGGGTTTTCTATTCATTTATTTTATTTCTTTTTACTTGGAGTTTGAATGCAACTAATGAGAAATTTTGAAAAGCGTCAAAATATCAGAAGGCCATGTTACACCTGTCATCAGTTACAAAATCATCTGATGTTATTAGTTATGCTGAGCTGAGGCGAACCTCAGAGGGACAGTTTAACCTGAAACAGGACAAAAGATATGATAAACAAATCTGACCATGATGTAAACATCCAAATGTTTATGGCGAGGCTGGGGTCTGTGTGTTCTGGCCTGGGAGCACGAAAAGTATGTCAGAGGGAAAAAATAAAATAAAGCCAGCTTCTGAAGGGTTAAATTCTAATTCTAATCTTGGGTTGTTTTGGGTAGTCTTCTCAATGTGCTGAATTACGGGGAAAACTCAAAAACTAGAAGGGACAAATCATTGCTCTAAGGTTTCACTCTTGACCAAATTAGATTGAAAAGTTATATATGAATAAAAAGTATTACTAACAGCAAATACACATGGTCAAAGGACCAGAAAGAAATCAAACGTTGTAATAAGTTAATAATGTATGACATATTTGAAATGACATAATTGTGCTCCGTAGGAGAGAATTTTTTTGTTTTTTTTGTGTTTTTTTCTTTTTTCTTTTAGATATGTTTTGAACAGAGTTTCACAGGAAAGGTGAGGAATAGATCTAATTTCCCAGGATCAGCAAAAAACAACATCACGTTAAAGTGACACTAAGGGGACCAGGGTTTTAACTGCATGCTATTAACACTCTTGTTTTCTCTGAGTTATTGCTTTCAGATTAAAGGAGACGCCACCTATCTGCCAACAGAAGACTCTGAGAAGGCAGTGCTAGCAGTACAGTAAGGAGTCATAATCAGATTTGGACACTAAATTATACTTAGTTTTAACCAAGTTATGCCAGGAGATCTACCATCGGAGAAAGGTGGTGTCTTAATGATTGTTTGTTGCTTTCTGTTATTAACAGATCTATCTTTCTGCTTCTTTTTATTTGCAAAGAAACTTGGTCAATATGATAGGAATGTGCTAACATAGAGATTTAGTCTCATTTTAGACATTCTCAGATGCAAGAGAATACCAAAACAGTGCCGCAGTGACATGGGGGCTGATCCTTGGGACAAGGAGAAAAGGTGATGTCATTGACTTCAGCCTTATCCAGTTTTGAGTTTTATTTTGTCAGAGACAAAGTTTTATTTATTTTTTATCCTTTATTTCTTTTATGTTTGTCATGTTAGAAGAACAATTGTAGTTAAAATGTTATTTGTGACTGTTTTGCTGTAATTTCTTTTCAAACTATGGAGTGTTTCTTTGGCAAAAAATGCTGGCAGAATTCATTCTGTTTCCAGGCGTGAGGACTGGAGGATGGGCTTGAAGGGATAGAGAAAGTTGTGCTGCTGAACTTGGACATTGGACTGAAAATGGACAATGGCAATGACTATGACTGAGGCATCGGACAACCTTCGACAAAAAAACACAGATGAGTTCTGCAGACACGACTTTATGCATTTCACTTCAGATTTTGTTGTACACAATTAAAACAAAAAACACATTATGAAACACATTAAGATTATGTAAAGGTGAAAACTTTTAAAGAAGCAACTTCATGGAATCATAGAGCAACCTAATAAATTAAGTGGGTATTATATCAACAGTTGAATAAATATATTAATTAATTAGTAATCTGAACTTTTAAATAGCATTTCATTTAATGAACATCTTAGAGTAAGCTGATTTCTGCTACTCTGGCAGGCATCAATAAAACGGTAACAAAAGGCTACTGGCTAAAATGGATAAGGTTGCAACAAAATTAGCATAATGACACATCCTACTAACTAACATGGGTAAATTTAGGATTAAAGCATCAGTGTACAATGGTTACCATATTTATGGAGATTTAATATCTCTCGACTAGAACAAATAACTCAATAGTTCTTTTTAACCAGTTAAACATCCTAAGAGAAAAAACACATAACACTGAGTTTTAGCTAACTGTTAACCTGGAGGGCTATTAGATCAGGATAATTTAATGGTTATCGTCTTGCAGACAGAAAATAGGTAAGATTACTTCAATTAGATTAAATTATGGGTACATTTTGGATCTGGTCAGGATTGCTGGGAGGCTGTGATGATAAAAGGGTAACAGCTTGAAGGTGATATCAATGAATGAAGGAACATCAAAGCAGCAAAGAAACACCATATTGGAACTCCTGTTGTGTAAAGAACATCTTGAACGGCACGTAAGGTGAGATCCTTACAATGAGAGACGTTCCACACAGGGGGTGTGGAGACACCTGGGGCATGGCACCCAGGGACGAGCTGCTGTGGTCTGGAGCTGTTGTGGACTTGACACAGCTGGTGGAACCAGATAGACGACGAAGTGGTCCCACAGGTTATCTGACACCTAACACTGACTGTAAAGGGTTCTGGGTTTTCAGGGTTGCTGAAAACAGAAAGCTTCAGAGAACCTTAACCCTTCCTGACCAGGCACTCAAAACACATAGATCAGATTACCGAGGCCTAGACAAATAGGAATGCAGAGACGCGTTCATCCAAGAACTTCTTAATTAAATTCTTCAATCCTCAGTTAGAAAATGGCAAATAATCACAGTGTATGGTTTACTTTATTTTAGGATTAAATTGGGAACTAATTCTGATTTGCTTAAGTAGCTTTAGTTGTTCAACAATGTTCGAACGTTTTCAAAAAGCTCCTGTTCTCTCCTGCTCACCGCTTTGTTTTGTAGAACCTTGGCATCTTTGAACAGTAACAGAATGGTATCAAATATTTTGTCTTCTCTGTGCAGAACAGCACCTCCCTTTCTTTCTTTTTTAAAAAAAAGAGAGAGAAAGGGGAAAAAGGCTTTCACATGGAAAGGCTTTCTTTTTCTCAGTTGGGTTTTTAAAATAAAACGGGAAATGACATGAAACGAATATGTTGATGAAATTATGTTGCAGAGAACTTCAACTGTCAGACAACAACAGTTAAGACACACATTGAAAGCATTCTGTTAAGAATTACTATGAATTAACTGCAGATACATTTGAACCTAAAGATTACTCTTTTAACTAATAATTAAATTGCAGGGCTCTGGGAGCTAAATAATTGAGCACAGAAATATCTTGAACGTGAAAGTGCTTGGAGGATGTTTTTTAATAAATGACACATGAATGGGGTTTTTGATAAGAACACTAATTACTGTTAATTTCTATTCCCCAATAGAAACAAGGGCTCATGTCTGCAGACCATCTTCACAAAGTGTTTTATTAGGGAGAAATGAAAAATAAAATGCTAATGGCCCAATTAAGAACTGAACACTTATTACCAGCTCAATCGTCCAGCCTGCAAGGAGGAACCAAGAAGAGGACTGGGGATACAGAAGCCAGAGAACTCTGATTCCTTATTCTTCAACGGGAGGAGTTGCCTGAAGAGACCCTAAGCGCGATTAGATTAATTTCTGCCTTGTGCCCTGAATGGCCTGAAGGCTTTCTTAACTTTGTGTTCTTGACGTTTTGGACTCTTCTCATATTGTGTTGCTGTTTGTTTAACTGCTCTGTTCCACTGACTCACATGTTTGATTTTTTTTTTTTTTTGTGTTATGAGATCTACACTGTAATGTTGCATCATGTTAATCAATATGGGTTATGGTAAAAGATGGAAACTGTTTGCTTCAGACACACAAAGACCTACGGTTTATGCACCTTTTGATTTGGTATAGGAAGAACCAGGATCTGATTGGCTCTAAAGATCCTTCAATATTAGCAGGTAATGTTAACACTTAGATTCAATACAGGGTTTTCAGGCTCAGATTGGCCGAGAGCAGATCTCCCTGGGAGGGGGGGCCTTACCAGTTTTTACTACCCCTGTGGGTAGCGTTTTCTGGGGTTCCCCTTCCGCACTGAACCTCTCCTGCCTTTGCTCCTGGTGTTGTAAGTTTGGAGTGGTGGATTATTGTCCATCGGAGGGGTGAGTGGAGAAAGGAGTAGGAGGGTATTCAGGGTGGGGAAGAGTAGACGGATTCGACTTTGGTTACTGAACAGGTTTAGCTTACTTAGTCTAATGTAAGAATAAAAAAATGTGCGTATAGGTACCTAAAACAGGCCTTACCTAATTTGATGAACCCTAAATTGTAGATAAAAGCTAAACCTTTGATCTTGTGTGATAAAACTCTATGAAGCATTCATGTTGATCTTAGGGCTGGGCAACGATTAAAATATTTAATCGTGATTAATCGCCCTGATTAATCGCCCTGATTAATCGCCCTGATTAATCGCATTGTATTTACAAACTCCAAGAATGAATTCAAAAGTAGTGTAAAGAGCACTTTTATTTTAATGTTCTGCTGCCATATGAACAAAAGTGTTGTAACATTTGTAGCACTTATCAGTAACACATATTTAGTGTAAAGCTCAACTTAAACATGTAAAACAAAAAATAGCAATAATAATAAATTAAAGCTTATTGCCACTGACAGGGAATTCTCTTTATGGGGAAAAAATCTACCAAAAACAGGCAATTTCTGAGGTAACAGCAGGGAGCAGCATTACCATTTTATGTTCAATACCAAAGTTTAACTTGGCAGTGGTTACAACTAACTTGTTTCCGTCATATTCGATGCTGGAAGAACTTTAAACTGAAATGCTTGCTAACTCGATATGCTTGCGTTGCTTGCGTTTATTTGACGTTGACACGCGTTTTTTTGTTGTTGCTTTCTCGCGTGCATATCCACCTTATTTTTGACGGAAACATGGAGGCAGCGAGTTGACGTTTGTTTGGGCGAGACTTCCGCCCGCTCACTTCCTGTCAGTGTTTAGCTATCTGAGAAGCGGCTCATGCGGCTACTTAGTATCAAATTACTCGTCATTATGACTTCGAGGAAGACCGGGATCATTTGTGTGGTTAGAGGTTGTCATAGTAACGGGTGTAAAAGAAAGGTTTACGTGGAGCAGGAGTGTTTTAATCATCGAGTACAAAAGCTGTGGATACGAGGCGCCCTACTTCATTCACCCTCAGCCGAAGAATGAGGAATCCCTTCGCCTGTGGTTAAAAGCTTAAAATCTGAAGAAACCACCGAAGCGACCGTATGTTTTTTTCATTTTGTGGACAAAAGACCAACATAAGATCACATGACGCCAGAAAAGTGTCTGGGCTGCGAAGTTCCATAAAAAAACAAAACCAGGAGACGTCAAGAGGAGAGGAGACAGGTAAGCTAATGTTTTGATATCCTCTTATAACATCAGTTAAATCCCAAACATTACAAAATTAACTGACCAGCAATCTAATCACAACGAGCCAACGGCCAGTATGTTTCTGAATCAGATAATTCATCAGCCTACCTTCCATAAGTCGCCGCTGCATGACTGAAGGGTTTCCCTGGAGCCGCAGCATCAGAGCGCTCTGAGGTCTCGTAGAGCCGATTGATGTAGTCAGAATCCAGCAGCGTGAACGTCGGACTAGTTTTAGCTTGAACGGACATCAGCCTCCATGAATACCAGGTCATCCATGTTGATATTTATTAACACCAATCCAACTCTTTCACTGCGGAGGTTCACTTCGGTAAAGTCGCACAGCAGAGCCGTCCGCACCAAGTAACGACACAAAACAGGTTAAAATGTCCTCGTACGTTATATGAGGCCACTTCTTTGTATCATCCACTCACTCATGAATAGTTTGAAGCTGTGGCCCTGACCTGCCACTTTGATTGCTCTGCAAGTTTTGACACTGTTGCCGCGACAGTTGATCATTTCAGTCAAACTAATGTTATTTGGCCGAGGGAAGCGCTGAAACGGAAGTGCGGCACACACAAACGGAAGTTGGACAGACCTTCACAAAATAAAAGCATGTGAGCAACATGCGTTAACGCGCGTTAAAGAAAATATCGCCGTTAATAGTCTAATGAGTTAACGCGAAATTAACGCGTTAACTTGCCCAGCCCTAGTTGATCTATACTAAAAGTTCCAGCACTGTCCGGTTTCAACACGGGAACCGTTTGTGTCCCACTTCACGAGTTTACAGAAATGGGTCCTCTGTGTTTTGTTCACATTTTCATGTGATGGGTCAACTTGTTTTGTTTTAATACTGCCGACAACACCATCAGCAAAAAAAAAAAAAAAAAAAGAGAGGAATGTTATAAGAAATATTATTCTGAAGTCACTATGGCCTCACACCACTCGGACGTGGGAGGCCTGGAGACATGATGACTGTGCATAAGATCCACTGTTTGCTGAGTGCAAGGCTGAATGCTATGTAGAATTCATTATTGTCTATGATAGACTGTCTTTGTTATGTCTCAAGCCAAGGCCACTGTGCATTATTAGGGGAAGCCGGAAAAGCGAGAGAGGCAGAGACAGGGCAGACGCAGACCGCAGCGGGACCGTGGGGTGCGATTACTTTCCATCTATGTGATCTCTGCTCTGTTTCTCAATAAAGGTGCTGGAACGATATCACCACCGTTTCCTCATTTAGTAAAGATGGGAACTCAGTTACTATTGTTTAGAATTCCATCTACAATTCCCATAACAATCAACTCAATCTCTGGTGCAATTTTTCTCTTTTTCAAGTTGTGGAGTTCAATTTCTCCTCTTAATTTGTGTTTTTTTTTTCAGGTCAAAATACAATTTTTTGTTGAAGATGCCATTTATATAGGGAATGTATGGCACTATGTGTCATTTTGTGAAAGAAAAAGAAAGGGTGAAACATGCCTCATGCAACAAAAGTAAAAATAACCTGTTTTTTTCAGCCTTTTTCTTGGTGGCTGTTATAAACAGACAAACACATCATTTAACAGTGCCTTTTTAAAAAGAGGAAGAAGTTGCTTTTCAAAATACAGTATAATAATTAAAGGCTTCCATTTTGTAGAATATTCTTGTACTTCACTTTTTTCCCCGTGTTCTAGTGGCTCCCGATGAGGCTCTGACATAAAAGAACAAAGTAAATATGAAATTATTAAAAAGCAAAAATACATACTGTAGAAAGTGATAGAAACATCTAACATGGACAGCACTTATGCATGTAATTTGTCTGCTACTTTTTGCCAGCCCTCTCTCCTGGCTTTAGCAGACTTTGAGGTGTTCCCTGTCGCTTTAATTAATCACTCAAATTCGGCATAACCTTCCATTAGAAGCTCATGTTCTGCTTGAGAGAAAAACTGTGCGTGTTCTTTGGCCATGCTGAACAGCCAATAGCAGCATTGCTGATCATTGTTTCTACTATTGATACATTTCCCCTTTTAAACAAACGCATGAACTCGCAGTTATCTCAGATAACTCAATCCAGACATACTAATCAGAAACAACAGGTGTGTTTGAAGAACCCAATAAGCTGGATCATGATTAGCGCGATGAAATCATCTTGGATGTGTCATTTGATCTCGGATGTTTTAAGCAACGTATGAAGAACGGACCCCTGTTCTGTGAAATGTCACCTTTAATCAAGGCGTAATTTTGATGTAGTCATTTATACTTCAACTAATGGGGAACCATTTTTCTAGGCATTCAACATTGTAAGCTAATAGAAGTAGAAGGCTGAATCTACTGCACTTTATCTTAGCAAACAACAAATGGTCAGTAAATAGTAAAATTATGTTTATTTGATTTAATAATAATAATAATAATCCTGTGTTTGTGTCCAAAATCCTGATTCTGTGGCCCTTCTAAGGTTTGAACTGCAAATTAGTATTGTTATTGTTTTAAAAGCTCTTGTGATGTCCCTGAGAATAACTGACATTAGTAGCTCTGAAACTGTGAGGTATAAAAGCAGCTCCATGTTGTATGTGCCACTGTATCAAAAGTTGCCAACTTTTCAGACTTCTCTTGTGACCAGGGGTGGACTGGAACAAAAAAATTGGCCCTGGCATTTTGGATTAGACTGGCCCACCACATTTTTTTTGTGTACTGAATGTGTATACCAACTGTGCAATACCTTGAGGCCAGGTTAATGGAAATTAGTGAGAGTGGACACTTAAAATACTTCCAAAATCTTACTTTATTAACTCTGTAAAATGTAAACTCCACCACAGCACAGCAACAATTCTTAGATGAGAGAGAGAGAGAGAGAGAGAGAGAGAGAGAGAGAGAGAGAGAGAGAGAGAGAGAGAGAGAGAGAGAGAGAGAGAGAGAGAGAGAGAGAGAGAGAGAGAGAGAGAGAGAGAGAGAGAGAGAGAGAGAGAGAAAGTCACGGTCAATCACACATACAGCATCTTCCTGTCTCTAGATCATAAACTCAATTGTTCAATTATGTAATGATGATAGGATCAACCAACCAACCCCTTGATGAATATGATAAAATAACACAACCCCAAAAATTGCCCACTGTGCTGCTACCAGATTCTACAGCGGCTTGCATTCTGTGAATGCATCTTCATGTCTCTAGATCATAAATTCAATTGTTCAAACACTTATGAACTGATTTTTCACAATTTAATATATGTTGATAGCTTATTGTGTTTTGGTCATTAAACTGTGTGCAGGTAACATGTTTTTGTGCTGCTGCGCGATCATAACCGGCAAAGAACCAGTTGTAGGTGAGGCCGGCAGTTCCTTGGTCTCTAGGCAGGGGGTGCTCAAGGGGCACCGCTCCTGATCCTAAAACTGTAGTGACAGCAAGTTATAGATGTTTTATTAGCGAGTTACGCTAAACAAGTAAAGCACTAAAAAGACTCAAAACGTACAGCTGGAACAGGACTGATCAAGGAAGGCTTTCCTCCCTGGCAGTGAGCTCCACTGAGACTGAGAGACTTTTAAATCTGAAGAAGATAAAGAGAACTTTTACCAGAAAATGATATTTTTGTTCAGAAAGAGTGCCGCATGGACTTCATTTATAAGTAGAGGTAAGACAGCGATACTTATTCATGTTTTGTTTTTGTAATGAAATGTGCGTAATGTGGGTTATAGTTTTAGAATGTGTTACAAATGCAGAAATCCATCATAACTCATAAACTGTTACCAATCAAATGACAAATCATTTAGTTTTATTTTTTTCATCAAATAATCAATATTTTTTCCATGTCTCTTGGTGATTTGATGTGGCTCAATCAGTGTCCTTCACCACTTTGCAATGAGTCTACTCTGTAGAGTGTATATATTTGTAAATCTGACTGATGACGTCAGTGCCTCACCAGCTATGAACTCTACCGCATGTACGTCACTGACTACAACCACCTCCACCATATTTTACATCAGACACTGGAGCAGATGAAGGGCCTGCTGTTGGAAACATGTCAGTCAGTTTGACACATTTCGGAGCGTCCTTTTGAAGAACTCGTTTCTTTTTTTCTCGCATTTTCTCTGCGCCTCCCATGCGTTTCTTATCCATTACTACTGTGAACACCGCTGCACAAAGTTCCACATGGAGCATGAAGGTGTTTTTCTACTTTATGATTGGCCTAGCCCTTTAGACTGTCAGGGATGATAACTAATGATCCTGTGGTAAGGGCCGGATGATCGGAACAGACTCTTGCGCTGCTGATTTTGTTTTTCTTCATGCATTATGCAAATATAACACGGCCGATATATATATATATATATATATATATATATATATATATATATATATATATATATATAAAATAAATAATACATATTATTAATATACATGTCGGGTTTGCCGGCCCAAACAGCACGTCGGCCCACCGGGAAAATGCCTGGTACGCCCGATTACCAGTCCATGCCTGCTTGCGACTTCTTCTTTTAAGCAACTAGGAACAAATCTAGCAACATTTTCTGTTACTGGTGTTCTGTTCTGTTACTGTTGACTTTACGTGAAAGCACCAATCTTTCTGCAGTTACTGTTTTGATGCAGCAGCGCGTGCTGCTTCACAGACAGCTGCTGCCTCGTCCTAAAACATTGCCTGCAGTCAGAACAAAGAGAGCAGAGAAGAGACCTCCCATTCCCATCTCACGTTTATCTGTTTTAAGTTAATTGAAATGACGCTACAACCTAGTAAAAAGAAAAAGACAGAGAGGATTTCCATATTTGCCACCATCCAGTCTCATTCTAATGTTTTGTGTAGGTGGTGGAGAGGTTATTCACTGGGTATGGGCACCCCAAAGCTTGACTTTGTTTCTATCATCTTTGACTACAAAGAAAAATAAAAGTTACCTCCTTTTGCTGCACCCTCTGCGTGTAGTACATACAATCCAAATGCATTTTGACTAAATATAACTTACTTTCAAACCTTTCAAATAAATAGAAGGAGAGAGAGTAGTGTGGAGCAGCACTAGGTAAATGCATCTTAGCTGCATCTCTTTCTCCACAGAAAAATGTAGAAGTTTGGATGATTCACTTCAGGTCAGTGACTTTTTCATGCATTGTCTTCAGCATTACACACTTCGATTGTTTAGCTTGGTGTTTTTTTAGCCTGACAACTAATGCCTACCTCCATTTTTTATAAGACTAATGGAGTCCTACCTTGCCTCTTCCCTTGTCAATATTACCCTTTGTGCTTACTGTCTTATTTATAGACATGTGTTTGCTGCACTTAAATCCATTGTCTTCTCTTGATAAGGATGAAAACAGCAGACCAGGAACCCAAGTTGAAGGCAAACTATCAACCCTTTTCCAGTCTTGTGCAGGCAATGATTCAACTTTTCCATCTCCTGAGTTACAACCACACAACCTTTGGCTGTTTTTGACAAAACACCCACAAGTGACCCAAATAGCTAGGCCTTACTTTCCATCATGGATGAAATAAGAAAACACTTTAGACCAGTAGTGAGACCACAGTAGGCTTTCAGAATAGATGAAAACTAGACTAGCAGTATTTCTATTCATATGGTATATCACTCACTATTGCTCTCAATTAGTGATTTCTGTTTTGTTTTTTTCAGAACATAAATATATATCAATATGCAAAGTATAAAAAGTAAAAAAAGTAGGAACAAGTCGGCAGAGTTTGTGCTCTGCCGACTTGTTCCTACTTTTTTTACTTACTGAGAAGTGTGAAAACCCTTAAATTTCTGAGAAAATAGGGATTTTCATTTTATTGCAAAATATGCTTGAAGTTATGAAGAAACACCTCTATGCTTTAAATGACCATTTTGAAGGTTTTAAAATGGTAAATTTTGTATTAAAACCCAGGATATTTTCAACTTAAAATCCTATTGACTGGTATCTGCATGTCAGGGTGGGGAAAGCCACGGCTCATTACTATACCGCTTTTGTGTGGCTCGGCGGAGGCTTTTGTTGCTTGTCGGCCAATAAGCTCCATGCTTGAAGAGAGCAGATGGCTACTTATGGAGCTACTTAACTCTGTTTGAAAGAGCTGAGTTTCTGTGACTTGTGAAGAAGATGGACTGAGCTGAACGGATCTCCAAGAGCAACATTTCGGCTTCCTCAGCACTCCACTGTGGATTACATGTTGACAAGGAAGTGGATGCGGGACTGATTTCATATTCTGTATCAGTAGCGCTGACCAAATGACTGCATAACTTTGGCGAACATTTATAGCTTCCAGCTGGCGTTCACCAAAGACAATGAAGAAAGCTTTGGACTGGCGGCAGGGGAGCGTTGACATGAATGCATAACCGCTGCTGTACAGCACTCCACTGTGTGAAAAATTTTTACAGGACGCTGGACTAGTTTCCGAGTTTGTATAAGGATAAATCAGTGTAAATAATACCGTCTGCAGATACAGAGTATTCCTAGTTTCCTGTTGCCATTAACCGACCGTGGTAAAGAAAGCTTTGGACTCGCAGCAGGGAAGCTAACATTAACATGGATGAATTGCGCAATAACTTACCCGCTGCTTGGTACATGTTCACCAGGACACTGGAGTAGTTTATAGATTCTGTACCAGGGTACAATAGCAGAAATAATGTCTGCGGATAGAGTGTGGGTATCATTGTGTGTATCATTCAACCATCCATTGTGAATTCAAACATGATGTAAGTGGATTATTATTATTATAAGATTATTTTGCTTTTAATGTGTTTTTAATGTAAGACATGTTATGACAAATGTTATCTTAACAACTGCCCATAAAACACTTTTTGAACAGAACAAACAATTAAAAAGCAAAAATATTGTGTATGATACAATGTGCAGACACAAAAAAATGTTATTTGACGTTTTACAAATGTGTAAATGATAACTGTTTTTTGCTATGTCTGTGTGTGTTACCGTTAAATTTGGTGTTGTACTTTTTGGACAGTTGAAAGATTTCTATTCTATGCACAGATCTAAAACAAATAGATCTGTGCATGGTTGGCGCAGGCTGACTTCCTGTTTGCGGTAAGGCGTATTTTGTCACTTCCTGTTGTTGCTGTGTGAACGACAGTTTTTGCTCCAGGCTCTCTCGCTTTTTATCTTTAAACCTCTTTGCTGTTTCCAAACATAAGCACTTTTAAAACATTTTCTGTGGCTGCTCATCACGTTTGGGAACTCCTCGTGTTTCACACGGTTTGTTCTTCGGCGCGATAACAGGGCGCTAGCCTGGCTTTAGCCTAGCGTTAGCCAAGCCTTAGCCTCATAATGGCTTCTCCGTCTCTGACTAAGTCTCTTATCTGCTGCTCTCTGTGTCAGATGTTCAGTTATTCCTCTTCCTCCTTTAGTGATAATGGCACATGTCATAAATGTAGTGTTTTTGTAGCTTTGGAGGCGAGGGTGTCAGAATTGGAGACCCGGCTCTGTGCTGTTGAAAAACCAGCTGATAGCCACTCCTTTGCTAGCGCAGAGCCACAAAGAGTAACTTCACGTAGCGAATCAACAGCCGCACTCGAACAGCCGGTTAAGCAGGCCGGCTGGGTGACGGTTTGTAGGAAGCATAGCTCTAGATTTCAGCCCCCAGATCACCACCAACCCGTTTGCGTTTCTAATAACTTTTCCCCTCTCAGCGACAGTCTCGCTGAGGAGCCGACCTTAATTATTGGCAGCTCCATGATAAGAAATGTGGCACTAAAGAAACCAGGGACCATAGTTAAATGCCTACCAGGGGCCAGAACGGGGGACATAGAATCATACCTAAAACTACTGGCTAAGGATAAGTGTAAATACAGTAAGATTGTTATTCACGCTGGTGGTAATGACACCCGGTCACGCCGATCAGAGGTCACCAAAGTTGGTGTTGCTTCGGTGTGTGAGTTTGCTAAAACAATGTCAGACTCTGTAATTTTCTCTGGTCCCCTGCCTGATCTGACCAGTGATGACATGTTTAGCCGCATGTCGTCATTCAACCGCTGGTTGTCCAGAAAACGACGTGGGCTACATTGATAACTGGCAAACTTTCTGGGGAAAACCTGGTCTGATCAGGAGAGACGGCATTCATCCCACTTTGGATGGTGCAGCTCTTCTTTCTAGATAGTGGCAACTATCTTTCAGTCTGATTTATTAATTAGTCCCAGGCCAATTAATAATTACAGTTCTTTTGAACATTTAACCCTCAGTTTCCCTCATCCAAACTGCAAAGCAATAAAACCTCTTCTGTTGGTTGTTTTGTATCGTCCACCATGCCCTTACACTCAGTTTTTGGATCAGTTGTCAGATTTCTTATCTGATTTGGTGTTAAATACTGACAAGGTTATTAGAGTGGGTGATTTTAACATCCATGTTGACACTGAATGTGATAACCTTAGTGTAGCCTTTAAAACTATCCTAGATTCTGCATTAGACAATGTAGCTCCCTTGAAAAAGAAGGTGATTATTCACAGGAAGCTGGCTCCCTGGTTTAATTCAGAGCTGCGTTCCTTGAAGCACAATGTTAGGAAATTGGAGAGAAAATGGCGCTCTAAACACCAAGAGGAATCCTACTTAATCTGGAGGGACAGTCTATTGTTGTATAACAAGACCCTTCGCAGAGTTAGAGCAGCATATTTTTCATCATTAATTGAAGAGAATAAAAATAATCCTAGATTTCTCTTTAGTACAGTTGCCAAACTTACCCAGAGCCGCAGCACTGTTGATCCATCCATTCCCTCAGCTCTTAGTAGGTGTTTCTCAGTGGCCCTCACACGCCCGTTAATTGTGGAGACGAGATTTTTTGAAGAATTCTGATGCTAAACAAATGGATGGAAAAAACATGCAAACAAACAACTTTAACCTTTATAGACAACTTTAACATCTTTTGGGAGAGGAGACATCTGTTCAACAGAGATGGTTTCTCTCTAATTAGGTCAGGTGCAAAACGGCTGATTTCAAACATCTTCTATTCTGTGAACCATGTTCCATCAGCTTTGTTCCACAACAAAGTACATCCAGTGCCAAAACAAATAATAAGCCCAGTGCAGCCCGAACAAGCCAAGATAAAGATGGCCAGAAAGATGACACAGAAAGAGGCGTCGTCAGAGCTACAGAAGGATGCATCCCAGTTCTCAGCAGGACAAAGAGAGGACCAAGAACTTCCATCGTCACGAACACCGGTCCAGACTACACCAGCCTCGCCTTCCTCTCCACAAAGCCCAGAGGTTCCTTTTCCGGATTTTTCTCATAACATGAACAAAGTCCTTAAGATTGGTCTACAGTTGACATCCTCTCCACATAATAATTCTGAAAGCCGCAGTTCTGTGACGTCCAAAGGACGCAGAGGTCCAGATCCTCCTACTCCTCTACATATCACAGAACATGCCTGTCCTGAAGACCTTCTGATAACTTCCTTGTGATACACACCGGGCCCTGGCCGCACGTTTATCAGACAAGACCGCTACCAGCATCAGCCTGGGCCTCCTGATGGAGAATATGGAATATCTGTTATGATATGTGGCAGAAATAAGAAAAGCCAAAGGAAAACAAACAGGAATAATCAATCGTACTTAAAAGTCATAAACTGTCAGATGCAACCTGCCACAGAGACACTATCAACCATCAAGTCATGTAAACTGGGTTTACTAAACATTAGATCTCTGTCAGGAAAATCCCTTTTAATTAATGACTTCATTATTGACAATAAGCTTGATGTAATGTTTTTAACAGAAACATGGCTGCATGAATTTAGTGAAGCTGCTAAACTGATGGAGTCGACACCTCCAAACTACAATTTCCTTTGTGAGAGCAGACAGCAAAGGAAAGGTGGAGGAGTAGCAACATTGTTTAATAATTCACTGAAGTGTAAAAAGGTGTTTTTAGGAAAATTCAACTCTTTTGAACATTTGGCTCTCCAGGTAAAGAGCCCGGTACGAACTATGTTTCTGAATGTTTCCTCCTAAGTCCACATCAAACTTTTTTAATGATTTTAGTGACCTGCTGTCTGTGATATGTGTTGAATATGACCCAGACTCCGCGGCACGGAGTCTGGGGCCTGGAGGAGGTGCGGGCCACTGGGTCCGGGGTCTTGGCGGGGGGCTGCTGCGGCTAGCCAGCGGCTTACCGGGTCTGGGGCTGACGCCTTTGCTCTCCCCAGGAAGGGGTGGGGGGCAGGGGTGGCTAGGGTAAGGTCGGGGTGGGAGGGGGTTTATTAGGTATATAGTGGGTGAGGGGGGCTCTGGTCGGGTGGCCCGTACGGGTCGTGTCGGCCCCCCCCTGAATTGGGGGGCCTGGCCCGGGGGCATCTGGTCCGGGGGCGGGGCCGGGGGTCGGGCACAGGCAGTCGTATTGTTGAATTGTGGTGACCCCCCCCCCCCCCCACTTGGGTTTTTTGGATGTGAATGCTATGTGGGAATGTGTGTACAGCGTCCCTTTTTTTGTGTGTGTGTGGCGAGTGGGGCACAAGGGAGGGATGGTGCGAATGAGTTTTTTTTTTTTTCCCAGGTTCGGGTCCGGTCCGCTCCCTCTCCCAAGATCATCTCAACTCTCCGATAGGTGCGGAGCCCATCCCCCCACGTCCTGCCCTCCTCCGCTGCGTTGGCAGGCGCCTTGGCCCTCTGGCGCGTTGACGGACCTCGGGTTTGGGGCGGGTTCCCGGGTGGGCGCCGGCCCATTCCCGGCGGTGGCTTCGCGGGGCCTGGCCCCCCGGGGGCGGCCAGGGCCGGGGCCCCTGCCGTGGAGGCGGGGCGCCCCTGGCCCCCAGGGCCCATGGCCGGGACCACTTCAGCGCGACCGGCTGCTGGCGGAGCCCACGGGCTCGTCCCCGCAGCTCTTGGGGGCGTCGGCATTGCGGTGGCTGGGGGATTTCCTCGGGGTCGTCTCTCCTCTTTCCTCGGGGGGGGGGGGGTGGTTACAGATTTCCTGTGAAGGCCCCTCTCGCGCGCACTGCTTTGGGGGCCCCTTTGGGAGTCCGGGGTTACGGGTCCCCTGACTCCTGCCTCTGTGCTCGGGGAAGGTGGGTCTTCGGTTCTCCACAATCACTATCGAACTATTTCCTTCTGGATAAATTTTCACCTAAACTAGTGCACTCTCACAAACTCCCACAAGTGCTGGGTCCCAGGTATTAAATGTTCACTTATACACAGAAAGGCTATAATTTATTTATTTACTTTCTTTTCCTTTTTTTTAGGTATCACATTACACATGTCAGCTTAAATAATAATACATATAATTTAGCAATGGTATCAAGGTGTTACACGATTGTATCTGTTGCTTTATGTCTGTTGGTTGTGCTGTTCTTTTTGTGTCTCATTCCAGGTGATGGAGCAGACAGAGGACGTTTTATCATTCTCTTCCTTTTATCTCTTCTTTCTTTCACCTCTTCTTTCTTTTTTTTCTCTTCTTTTTTTCTTTTACTCTCCTACTTTCCCATTGTAGTGTCCATATAATTTGAAATTCTCACTGCAGGAATGACAATAAAGCTATTTACACGGACAAATCAAGCGGAGCATTATGGCGAAAGCTGTTTGCTCCACTTGTGAAAGTAAAATCTGTCGAGCTCTATTTGGCATTAAGATATCAATTCTTATTGCCACATTGCTAGACAGGACACTGGGAGAAAAAAAAAAAAAAAAAAAAAAAAAAAAGAATATGACCGTTTAATTATTGTGGGAGACTTCAACCCGGAAGACAGAAGTGCAAAAGAACTGTGTGACACACTTAGAAACTTTGGTTTAACTCAACATGTTAAACAGCCAACACACAAACAAGGACATATTTTAGACTTGATCATCACTAAAGGTCTAAAAATTCCACAGGTCAATGTAACTGATGTTGCCCTACCTGATCACTTTTCTGTTACCTTTGAAAGCATAATTTCCAGTGACTCATTTAGCCAAAGGCACATCGTAAGAAAACGCACCTTTAAGGACAATGCCACGGAAACTTTTATCCAAGCTTACTCTGCTGCTTCAACCTTGCGCTGCAAATCAGTAGATGAGCTAGTAGATAACTTCCAGTCTAAAGTCTCAAGCATCATTGACCGCATTGCTCCAGTTAAAGTGATAGTTCTTTCCGGGAAGAATAAATCTCCTTGGAGAAATGCTCCAGCAGTTAGAGGTGAAAAAACGGAATGTCGAAAAGCTGAACGCAGGTGGAGAAACAGCAGACTGCAGGTTCACTATGACATCTATAAAGAGAGACTTTACAGATATAACTTACAACTGAAAAATGCAAGAGAATCTTTCTTCTCAGAGATCATCAAGAAAAACATTAATAATGCTCGTGTCTTATTTTCCACAGTTGACAGGCTAACAAATCCTCCTGTGTCAGTGGCTTCTGAACTCCACTCCACCAGGGCCTGCAATGAATTTGCTAACTTCTTTACTGAGAAAATCCTAAAAATTAGAGGATCGGTCTGTACATCCACACCAGCTCTAGAACCAAAGCCGTATTCAGCAGGGACTTATCCTGACAAAATGTCCCAATTCAGCCAAATAAACTCCAAAAGCTTAGAGGAGATCATTCAGCAGCTAAGTTTCTCCTCCTGCTGTTTTGATGTTCTACCCACAGTTTTCCTTAAGAAAGTTTTGCCTGTCATAGCGTCTGATTTGACTCAGATAATTAACACGTCCCTTCTGTCAGGTGTTTTCCCCCAGTCCCTAAAAACAGCAATTATCAAACCACTGTTAAAAAAGAACAATTTAGACAAACTACTACTC
Source organism: Fundulus heteroclitus (assembly GCF_011125445.2). Lineage (NCBI taxonomy): Eukaryota > Metazoa > Chordata > Actinopteri > Cyprinodontiformes > Fundulidae > Fundulus > Fundulus heteroclitus. Next base: position 30,074,953 of record NC_046375.1, read on the forward strand.
CAGAACTACAGGCCCATCTCAAACCTCCCCTTTATCAGTAAGATTATTGAAAAAGCTGTATTTCAACAATTAAACACTTTCTTAACAACGACCAGCCGCTTTGACGTTTTCCAGTCTGGCTTCCATGCTCACCACAGTACAGAGACCGCCCTTATCAAGGTGTTTAATGACATCCATATAAATACAGACTGTGGAAGAACCACCAGGCTGGTTCTATTGGACCTCAGTGCAGCATTTGATACTGTCGATCACTCCATTCTGTTAGAGCGCCTGGAGAACTGGGTCGGCCTCTCTGATACAGTTCTCCACTGGTTTAAATCCTCCTTAAAGGACAGGGACTTTTTTGTATCAGTAAGTAAATTTACGTCAGAGATGACAAAAATCACATGTGGGGTTCCCCAAGGGATCATCCTGGGTCCCCTCCTTTTCAATATCTACATGCTCCCTCTAGCTCAGATAATAAACAACAACAACATCAGCTACCATAACTATGCAGACGACACACAGCTCTACATCACAATGTCACCAGGTGACTATGGTCACCAGTTCAAGAACTGAGTAAATGCCTAGAAGAAGTCAATGCCTGGATGTGCCAAAATTTTCTTCAGTTGAATAAAAACAAAACAGAAGTAATAATTTTTGGACCAATAGAGGAGAGATCAAAAGTTAGCACACAGCTTCAGTCGCTTCAGCTAAAAACCACTAATCAGGCCCGAAATCCTGGGAGTAGTACTGGACTCAGACCTGAACCTCCAAAAGCACCTAAAGACAGTTACAAGGTCGGCTTTGTATCACCTGAAGAACATTTCCAGGATTAAAGGACTAATGTCTCAGCAGGATCTGAAAAAACTAATCCATGCATTTATTTTTAGTCAAATAGATCACTGCAACGGTGTTTTTACAGGTCTGCCTAAAAAGTGGATCAGACAGCTGGAGCTGATCCAGAACGCTGCCGCCCGCGTCCTCACTAAGACCAAGAAAGTAGAGCACATCACCCCAGTTCTAAAGTCCTTACACTGGCTCCCTGTATCTCAGAGAATAGACTTTAAAATCCTTCTGTTAGTCTATAAATCCCTAAATGGCTTAGCACCTAAATACATTACAGACTTGTTATCACAATATCAACCATCCAGACTACTCAGGTCTTCTGGCTCTAGCCTACTCTGCATACCTAGAACCAGAACTAAACAAGGAGGAGCAGCATTTAGTTCCTATGATCCACTTATCTGGAACAAACTTCCAGAAAATTGTAAAGGTGCGGAAAGCCTGAGTTCCTTTAAATCAAGATTAAAAACACATTTGTTTAAGATTGCCTTCAACTGTTCTAGTTAACTGAATCACCACTTTTTTTTCTATCTACATTTTATTCCTACTTGCTTTTATTCTGTTTTATTTTTGCTACATTTTAATCATGTAAAGCACTTTGCATTGTCTTTGTACTGAATTGTGCTATACAAATAAATTTGCCTTGCCTTGCCTAGAGTGGCTCATGTTACTCTGAGCTACCTTTATAGTTTTACTGCTATAGGCTTAGGCTACTGGAGGACATCAGGATCTAATTTTCTCACTCTATAGAGTTCTACTGTTCTTCAATTATGCATTATGTATTGTCATTTCTGCTTTAACTTTCTGTTCTCTCTCTTTTATCTTCATAGTAGGTACACCTGGTCTGGCGTTCTGTTAACTGTGACATCATCCAGAGAAGACGGCTCAACCTATTACCATCTAATGTAGAACAGATTACTGGATCAATGTGTGCTTCTGTGCTTCTTTGTCTCTCTTATTGTGTCTCTGCTCTGTCTTCTGTAACCCCAGTCGGTCGAGGCGGATGACCGTTCATACTGAGCCTGGTTCTGCCGGAGGTTTTCCTTCCCGTTAATGGGGAGTTTTTCTTCCCACTGTCGCTTCATACTTGCTCAGTATGAGGGATTGCAGCAAAGCCATGTACAATGAAGACGACTCTCCCTGTGGCTCTACGCTTCTCCAGGAGTGAATGCTGCTTGTTGGGACTTTGATGCAATCAACTGGTTTCCTTATATAGGAAAATTTTGACCAATCTGTATAATATGATTGAACTTGACTTTGTAAAGTGCCTTGAGATGCCATTTTTCATGAATTGGCGCTATATGAATAAAATTGAATTGAATTGAATTGAAATATTGTAATGCAGAGTTGAAAATTATCTTTACAATGAATGATATAGTGCTGAGTTGATCTGGACCCTATATTGACAAGCATTAAAGGGGTGGGAGATATTGCCGCAACGTATGTAAAGTAATTCAATTCAACAGTTTTTGTTAACACGGCCCTGGCTTGGGTGATTCCAAAGAAACTTGGAGGCCCATTTTTTCTCGGCTCCTGGGTTCCGTCCTAGTCTCAAGTTCTCGGCTCCTGGGTTCCATCCTGGTCTCAAGTTCTCGGCTCCTGTGTTCCGTCCTGGTCTCCAGACATCAGCTGAAATATCACTTCCTGGTCAGTCTCTCCGCACTACTCCTGCTGGCCAGCTTCTGCTCCCTACAACTCCGCCTGGTAATAGACTCTGGTTCCTCATGTCATCCACCATCCACATCGTACAATAAACTCTATTAAAATCCAACTTTGTGTGTGTGCGCTGTGTCTGGGTTTATCCTAGAAGAATATCATGACAGTAAACACTATATATATATATATATATATATATATATATATATATATATATATATATATATATATATATATATATATACCTTGTTTCCTCTTAGATTGTTCTTTTCAGATAATGCTCAAAATTTTCCTTGGGTGTATTCTGCTTCACTTTAGCACACATCTCTGTTTTTATATTTGTTTCTCTCTGAGTAAATGTTTTGACTTTTTGCTGCCTTCTAAAAGGCCCAGTTCTTTTATTACAGCTCTTTTGAATCAGTCTTGAATACTCATCAAGCATTCTGTCTCCTTGATCCTTTGACCTCTTTAGTTTTAGGTTCAATGGCTCTAAACAAGGTTTTCTTCACCAGAATACAATATCAATCTTGATCACACTGATAATGTCCTTTTATATGGTTGGAGGCAACAACTTTTTAGCCACTTGTGTTCAGCAAAAAGGTAATCAGTATAAAATACTAGCAATGAAATTATAACACTTTATTGCAGCAGTGTCATCTGCTACACAATACATTCATCTGGCTTGACAACTCATCAACAGAAACAGATCTTAAATATTTAATATCACAGGAGAGATAGTGATGGTTTGCACATTGTGCTGTGTTTTGACAATTAATGTTTGAGAAAAGTTAAAATGTCCTACAATGTTTTAAATACATTGAAACATGTGATGCACCTGAAAAACACAGTATTGGCTCTTTGTTAAATAGAGAAATAATGTCTTAGATAATTTTCACATATAAAACGTTAAAAAATCAAGCTCCACCTTTTATTAAAGATCTGACTGTTCCATATCTTCCCAGCAGGACACTTTGCTCTCACACTGCTGGTTTATTGGCGGTTCATGAAGTTTCTCAAGAAAAATGGGAGGCGAGTGTTTCAGTTATCAAGCTCCTCTCCTTGGGAAGCAGATCCTATTTTTTATCTGTGAGGTAGACACCCATTTATAACTAGGCTTAAAACTATATTTTTTGATTGAGCTTAATACATTAAATTACCATTCATACATAACATTAAAGTACCTTTAATATGGTGTAAGGCACTTTGGGGTTCTAAGGATTTGATAAAGCACCATAAAAAGCAGAGGCAATTTACCTTTATTCACAGAGGGTATTCTTCCTGTTTGTTCTGGCTAATGTTAATATACCATCCAAGCCTTTGTATCAGATGCTGAAAAACAGCTAACCGGATAACAGACCAAGGGAAATAAATTCAGTCTTCACCATTATTGTTCTTAGCTATTCTGATAGTGGAAATCCCACACATTAATATCCAAAATACATGTAAAGTGTCCCAGTCTGACTCCTTGATCACTTTTTGCTTCCTTTTCTACCATCCTCGGCAGAAAACACTTCTAAGCCTCAGGTAAGGACTGCAAGAAAGTAGCGTAATGCGGCAGAAAGACAGAGAACCCAAAATTCAACCTTATCGATATTGTGTTTTAAAAGGTTTATTTAAAAATATAACAAGCTTTGAAGATGACAAAATGCTGACAACTCTGGGCCAGAGCACAAAGACAACTCTGGGCAGATTTGGGCAGGTCTGCCATGGCAGCTCTGGGCAGGATTCATATAGTGATTGCTGACATATCCCTAGGGCTTGAAAAGATTTGTGGTCGGCCAGAATAATAATAAATAGACTTTGGCCCTGTCCTATGACTTGCACTTCCAGCCTTTTGCCTCTCAAATGTGGTTCCCACTGAGGGTGTAAGTGCATAGTGTGTCCTGATTCTCCAGAGTGGTACTTTGCCCCGCCCCTTTTGAGCCCTCGATCCACACTTCACTGAAATGTATTACCAACAATTCATTGCTGCATGTGATATTTAGACCCACAAGGTGAAAATATTTGATCTAAAAAGATATAAAATCATACCGCCACCTTAAGGGACCAATACCCAAAATTTAAATGTTTAAGATAGAAAGAACAAAAATAAAAATGATTTGAAGAACTCAATTAATCAATCAATCAATCAATAAATCTTTATTGTCAACAACAATTTGCATTGCAATAGAAATTACAGTTTCAGTACAAACCATCCATCACATATATCACATACATTGGGGAAAGGGGAACAGTTGACTGAGGCCATGCGTTGCCAAAGAACGCTGCTGTTAGACGCATTCTTTCGGCTACCAAGGACCCCGCCATGACGCTGATTCCTTAGGGCGCTGCCTTTAGCTCTGTGGAAACAAAGGAGCCATATTTGGGGAGGGAGAGGGGGAAAAAAGGCATATTTCACACTTTATCTTTGACAGGGTACAGTTTGAGACATGAAAAGAACCTCAGCACAAGAAAAGCACACATCTCGAGACAACATTATAGCAGAGGGTAACTTTGGAGGCATTAGGTGTCACATGTGATTCCCATGTAGTATTGAGCATCAGTCGTGTGTGTGTGAATGAGTGTGCGCAATTTCTCCATGAGTGATGTCCAGAGGCCATTGTCCTTGATATGATGGAAAGTTTATCAACCGGCGCTACAGTTCTGAATGCTTCCGCAGGTGTCGGCGGGAGGAGTGGGAAGCGGGGTGGGGGGTGTCAGTTCTGGGCCCTTCCACCATAAAATCCAGGGGAGTTTTGATAAGGGAGGAAGCCGAAATCCAAATACATTTTTGTTTTGAGAGCAAGCTGCAAACATTTTTCATCAGCCTTGAAGTCTATGTCGCTGGGCTCCACGCGGCAGATCCAATATTCCAAATTCGTTGGGCTTTTCCGCCTTGAAGTGAGCGTGCACATCCAAGATTTTATCCTACCTCACCTCTGAGTTCAACCACCACAGCTAGCCTGCGTTCCAATGCATCCAGCTTGTGGCTCTGCTCATCCAGTTTACAGTTCTGCTCGTTCACAGCCTTTGTGAGTGCATCAAATGTGGCCGGCAGCCTGATCATGGCCATAATTGCCACCAACATCCTGTGTAATTGTAGATACATCAGGTATCCTCCAAATACAAATAGAAGAAATCCGAATATCAGGAATCCAAACATGTACACGTCTTCAATGTCCTTGACTGACAAATATGAAAAACAAACCATTTTCCACCTGTTCCAAGAATCTATGGTGTATTCCATGAAGTGTGTCCTGTCAGGATTGGACGGGTCCCCTTTACCCTGCCTTCCTGTAGACAAATTTTAATCATTTGCATTGAGAGACCAGCAGACCAGATCCATTGTTACAGAGTTCGGGTGATATGAAGAGAGAGCTCAGAAAGACATACACAGCAAAAACAGGACAGAGCAGGGAGGTAGGAGCAGCAGCAGGAGCAGCAGAAAATGCGACCGCTTCCACCGAGAAGCACAGCAGAGTAAAGGTAAAGGTAATATTTCAGATGGACTATGGTACGATGTCACATCGCAGCTCTCTGTGTTTTTCTCCTCCTTGTTTGTACCTCACAGCAGCTATTGATGAAGTTGTAAAAAAATACAATAAAGAAATACTTGTGAAAAAAATAAAAAAATCAGATATTTTCTGTAACAAAAAAACCCTCGAGTTGATGACATAACCCGTAGTGTCCCAAGCTTCCTTGTTTTGGATGCTTGTAACCTGCACGCTCCAACCCTTTAATTAAGTGTATTAAGTGTACACTTAATTAAAGTGTGTAGGGTTTAGTGTGAGTATTGGGGCAGGCCATAGTTTGGCAATGAATATGTCACAGGCTGGCTTTGACTGCACAGATCAAAATGTTTTTGAATCTGTGGCAAGGACCTTAGCAAACCCAATGCATGGTAAATACGTTATTGTGGGAACATGTGTGTGCACACTGAGACTGTTTGCACATACTACAAAATAACCCTGGTTCACTCCACATCTGTAGAAGCTGCGCCAGACTATATAAAATGCCTAGAGCACTGGTGACAGAGCACTGTATAAGAAGAGCAGGACCAAATTGACCAATGAAATGAGAGGAGCAAGAAGGCAAAAAAAAATTCTCAGCAAAGATATCAGTTGCATCAGTTTCAACAGGCCTGCAGAAAATCACCAACAACTGGAGTCCGTCCCACAACACTGTGATGACCCCTGGCTGGCTAATTACCTTATTAAGTTCTTCTGCAGGCTTAAAAAATAGCAATTCACAGTTCCACCCACAAAAGATTACCTGTAGATCTCACACCCAACTATCCATCTGAGCTCCCCACCCCAATTTATTACCTACAACAGCTGCCCTCCTCCTTTCTGACTGCCTGACTTCACTAAAGATCTGTGAGGAGGACGTGTTGGCTCTTTCTGCATTAAATGGTAAGGAAAGCTCCATGTTCTGGTGGTGTGTCCCCTCCTGCCGGGGAGTCTACACTAACCAAATGGCCTCCCTTTGATTTTCAGTAATAAGATTTCCAACAAATCTCTGCAGCTGTGTGAGGCTCCCTCCAGCTTCAAACACACCACTATCAACCTAAAGAAACCCACCATGACAGGATTAAATGACTACAGGCCTGCTGCCCTAATATCTGTGGTCATTAACCCTTTAACCAAATAATTTTGGACCATCTGAATAACTTTACCTGCCTCATGCTGGACCCCCCACAGTTTACTTATCTGACAAATAGATGGACTACCCTGCATACTGCACCACCTCAACTATCCAGGGATGTATGTCAGGACGTGTTTGTGGACCCTCAGCTTTGCTTTAACACCAGAAACCCAGGAATCCATGTCCACATAAAGCTCATTTAGAAAACACATTTAGCTCTCTGTGTTGGCCTCCCAGTCAACCTCCTGACTGCCTGATGGCAGCAAATGAGGTGGTGCAATATTGTCATCTTCCATACAAAGTTTAACAGCACAAGCACGTCCTAGGGGTATATTCTCTCTCCACTTCAATACTCCCTCAAAACAAATGACCCATGAAAATCATCCAGTTTACAGATGACACCATGGTATTCATCTGCTCCAGGACAACAATAAGTCTGCGTACAGACAGTAATTAGGACCAGCTGGTGTAGTAAGAACCTCCTGGAGTTATAAGGTGGTATTCACTCATAGACCCTGTCTGAAAAAAGGCCCAGCAGATTGTTGAGTGGCCTGCTGCAACACAAAAAAATTCTCAATATTTCTTATTTTTTGTTATTATAAATTTTATATAGTTATGTCTGTACAAAAAGAGCGTGTGAAACAACAACCAAATTCCACGGTTTTGTGTACATACTGTTAGGATATCAAGGGGGTCAAGTGGAACGAGCTGTTTATCCCAGAACTGCATGGCACACTTAGATGGCACCGACCCAAAAAGATTGGCACATGTCTATCAGATACCACCCCGGAGGTGACACAGTTTCTCTGCTGATGTCACAGTTTGGATGTGTACAGCCCTTGTATGGGTGTGTACCTAGATACCTATATAATGTTTGTGTGATGAGCAATCGGGGCTTCCTGTCGATCAGGAGCCCATCAGCGCTGGTGTGACTCTAACTGTTTCTCTGTCTTTACGTAGATAAAATATAACTAAAAGTATACTTGTCTGTTTTATGCGTCCGACATTCAAGGTAATAAGTAAGTGGGGGTCGCCTGACTGGGTAAAACGAGCTGGGTCCCTTGAGGGTGTTTCACCGTAGACGTGGCACGGTGAAAACAATAACAATACTATGGTTAATCGATAACTTCATGTTCTCTTTCTCATGTTACAATTGAGTCAATAACTTTGACCTTGTCTCATTCCTGATCATAGATGCTGTGGCAACTATGTTCACTCTTTGTTTTCCATCTCATGGATCCTGTGGTCCAGCGATTATCTGTTTCATACATTTTCTTTCCTAGACAGGGCTTGTCTTGCATGCATTTTTGTGCTCCTTGAGCAGTGTTTATTTGTGTTTTTTTCTGTGTTTGCTTTCTGTCTTCTCTAACGCAAAGTCAGGGCCAGCCAATGATTGCTTACTCTGAGCCTTATTCTACTGGAGGTTTGCTTCTTACCACTCTTACTACATGCTTGCTTAGAATTTGGGATTGCTGCAGTCTATGACTCATTGCAACTCACTGGGGTTTATTACACAGAACACTTTTGATCAGTTGCATTATAATCTAAATTTGTAAATGCATTTGACTCCAAACAATCACAGAGCAGCCTTGTTATTCTCTTTTAAAAAGCCATCAAACCCAGGCCAGATTTGCTCAATCTGTCCTCGACACTGACTCCAATGGATCCTTGTTTCCATACTAGTGGTCACATTTATAAAATATTGCTACAAGTTTGCCCATGCCTAAAAGCTGAAAATGCTGTATGGCAAAAATTTCCTGATTTATAAAACCTATAAAGCTCAGGGGTTTGGAGAGCGGAGTTGGATCCAGCACCGCAGTACGCTGTAGGTTTTAGTGGAATGCAATGCACTAAGGCAAGGATGTCATAGTCCAGTCCTTGAGGGCTGGTGTCCTAGAACTTTAATATTGTGTCTTTGCTTCAATACCCCTGAGTAAAATAATCAGGTCATCAGCAGGACTTGACTGCATTACTGAATAAGTAGTTTACACATTTAAATCAGATGTGTTGGACCAGGGAACCATTAAAATTTTGCAGGACATTGGCCTTAGAGGACTGGAGCTTGACAGCTGTTCTCTAGGGAGTCTGAATAGGCTTGGTCATCACATAGGCCAGGAAGTGTTGGTGATCCCTAAAATTGCATTCCCTCCTAATTCTCCCATTCGCAAATATCTTCCAGGAGTGCCAATTCATCCATCCAATTCATTCATTATGCACAAATATCACCACAGTATTTAAATGTGTTCACCAATCAGTGTGATTTCCTCACACCTTGTCACAATGCTTTAATTTGTGGCACACATCACCCTAGAGATCATTGGGGAGAGGAATGTGATGGTACATATAAGTGTGCCTCATATTTATAAATACTATGCACATAAAACTATGTTCTTATAATTATTATCTGCTCTACATCTGAGATGTTGACATCCAATTCTTAAATGTAAACCTAACTTGGAAAGTAGTCTCAGACAGCATTTGCTCTTTTAAAAAGTGCCAAACATCTGCCTTCTCCTTTCACTCATTCACAAACCGCTGACATAGCTGAATGATGTCTACATTGTCTAATTGTGTCTGGTAAACATGGTACACTGCTGCATTATTAAGTCTTACTTAAGTCATTGTTGATCTGAGCCATGTCTTTAGCCTCCTAAGAGTGCTAAAACTCATCTCTGCCTCAGCAGAAGACACAGGGTTCACCAGATGCAGTCTAACAAGTGTTTCAACTTGATCAAACAAACCTCTGACTTTCGTTATCATTCTTCTAAGTAATGTGACCACTTCATCACTGGACTTGCTTAGAATCAGACTGAGACTACTTAACTCTGGATATTTGTCCACAGTGTCATCCACATCCCCAGTAAGTAAAATAGGCTCTAGTTTCTCCAACACATCCAAATCAGTCTGCGTGAACCTCTCCTGAAACTGCACATCAGCAGTGTCAACCATGTAATAGAATTCAGTTCTGTAGTGCCTCTCAACTGTCTTTGGAGAGTTTTGGCTTGCTCTGCTACTGTAGTGTTTTGTTCATCTCCTTTGGTAATTTTTGATCTCCTCTAAACCAAGAGCATTTACCATTTGTTAAGACATTCCACGTCTTCAACTACCAGCACTGCCAAAAAAAGATCCATCCTGTTCCACTTGATGCAGTAGCAACAAATAATGATTTAAATTTCCCTGAATTCTTGTTTGGAGTACCCAACTCATGAACCCATCACAAAGCATCACACACACGACCGGACTGGCCTGGCAAGCAGCTCCAGTGAGGAGGTTGAGGCAGTGGGTTCCACATTGAACAAACAGTCCTAATGGTTGCATTTTCTTCAGCTTGTACTCCTGAATATTTTCAAGACATATTTGCAGCTCCATTGTAGGTCTGACCACATAAAAAAGATACAGGTATATTGAGTCATTGCAGTACATCAAGGGCTGCTTTTGCAGTTTCTGCACCTGTTGTTCCAGGAACCTGATACAACCCCGTAAAAACATCCTGAGGTAGTAGGTCATGGTCTACAAACCGAATACAGTCTGATTAATGATTAGAGAAAACTGCAAAACAGGTAAAGACCGGATACATTTAGCTATTTCTCTCACAACGGTGTTACCCAACAACTGCAAAATTTCATTGTACACCTTTGGAGAAGTGTACTCCTGATACTTTGAAAGGGAGAAAAATATCAAACTTGCAATAAAATTTTCCTTCATAGGTGGGAGATAAACCTCCGTCTCACTGGCCTGGATGTTCTGCCAGATGTTTCCAGCAAACCCTCACAATACTAAATAATAATAATTCTGACAAGACAGAAGCTGTAATCTTTGGACCAGAGTCCTCAAAAAATAAACTTCTCAATCAATCACTTGTCATGGTTTTCAGATGACGAGCCCACATGCAGATACGATCGGGAAGCCAAGCACAGTTTTTAAGATGTTTATTTAGGAAGAGGCAGATACAAAGGACGAGACTACGGGCAACTCGGCGAGGTCAGATCGTCACGGCTGGTGAGACTGCAGAGAGAAGAAGAGCAATGACTTTGGGAAATGAACCAGGAGAACTACTAGAAGCTGCGCTGCTTACCATGAAGTTGGGTGGACCTAACCGGGGGGAAGTAGTGCTGAGAGAGCTCTGTGATCCTACCCCTGTTGGTGTCTTGCGGCTAGAGGCTGGCAGATGTAGCTGGCGAATTTTTGCTACGGCGACCAGCCAAGCCACCTGACGCTTTGACTGCCGGTACACATCAGCTGCTTCCAGAGTCCCACAGGCCAATAAAGCCTGATAGTACTCCTCCTTCAGCTTGACGGCTTCCCTCACCGCTGGTGTCCACCAGCGTGTTCGAGGGTTGCCGCCGCGACATGCACCGACAACCTTGCGGCCACAGCTCCGACTAGCCGCCTCAACAATAGAGGCGCAGAACATGGTCCATTCAGACTCGATGTCCCCCGCCTCCCTCGGGATGTGTTCAAAGTTCTCCCGGAGGTGGGAGTTAAAGCTCCGTCTCACAGGGGACTCTGCCAGACGTTCCCAGCAAACCCTCACAATACATTTGGGCCTGCCAGGTATGACCGGCTTTCTCCTCCACCATCGGAGCCAACTCACCACCAGCTAGTAGTCGGTGGAGAGCTCTGCCCCTCTCTTCACCCGAGTGTCCAAGACATGTGGCCGCAGATCAAATGAAGCAAAATGTAAAATGATACCATGAGAGAGGTTTTAATGCATTTGTATGTCTCAGTCAACCTGTTTCACTATTGATTCTGCAGCTGCCCCTGCTTCTGTACTCTGCTAAAAAGCACATGAAGATGTTTACTCATTTGATTCATAAACATAAATGATGCTAATGTAACTAATTTCCAAATCACCTCCGTGTCTCTGCTCTTTTCAAGGTTTTCAGTTTGGATTTCCCGAACCTCTGCAGTCTGATCAAAGATAAATTTGTCCATTTATAGAACAAGATTAGCAATAACATAAAAATGTGTTTTTGATGTCACATTTTATAGTGAATATCTCTACAAGATTGCTTGCATTTTTACCTGTAAACCTGTACCATCTTCCTCTGATGAGCCAAGCTGAATGGCTTTTGTTGCCTTATCGTAAGTAAGAACACGAGCAGACATTAAATGCTGCTACATGTCACTTTTTGGTCAAACTTTAAGCAGACATTAACATTCTAACTGGCGACTTACACGTTGTTGATGACTGGTGAAAAAAACTTGTCTAGTGGTTTCTTTGGTGGCAACCTTCTACCAACCCTGTGTCCTAACTTTGAAAATAAAAAGAAAATACGGCTTAAAAAGTTTTACAAACACTATCACCGAATACCGTTAGCGACCGGTGAAATGTGACCGCATTGTTGTCATTCCTCTGGTTACGTATATACGCACATAGTGGACAGCCACTGCCAATCATTTGACATCTCAGAGTGACAAATCCAATCATTTTACACCTGGCCGGTGGGAGCAGTGGGGACTTTTCAGCTATATTTTAAAAAAGGAGGGAAAAAAGTATGTACACTGACTGAAAGAAAATCTTTGAACTCTACAGTGAGCACTCAGCTGCTGCCTGCCCGACTACTGTCGGCAATTGTAGATGTGCGCAAAGGACAAGAAAAGGCGTATGAAAATTGCTGTGGACTGTCCCTGTCAGAGCAAAATTGGTAGGGACATGTCCACACCAGTCCTTTAGAAAGTTACGCCTTTCACGAGAGGACACGAGGGTTGAAACACGATGGCAAGCCTCCATGTGACCTTCTGATCTGTGCATTCGCTGGAGAGTTAACGTCCTCTGCTGGGCTGTGCAAGTTTTTTCTTCTAAACTGGTAGGATTTATCCAAAGCTGCAGTGGATGAACACTCAACTGCTTAAGGAATTGCAAATAGGAAGAAAAAAAAACTTTTTATATTGATCCTGTGGTATACAGATACAGTTGTAGCCCTGGGTAAAAGAAAAGCACCATGCACCAAAAACCTTTTGGACTTTTACAAGATGATCACAGGTTGATATTCTTTATTTCAAAAAATACAAGTGAGAGCCTTGTATCATTGTTTCTTATTTGTTTTCAATGTGTATATACTCTGCGGGAGTGATTATTTTTGTTCGTAATGTTATTTATTTTATTTTTTTTATGTTGGCGAGACGCTACCGCGGCGGCGGCAGCGGCGGCGGCGGCTTGGCGAGACGGCGGCGGTAGCGTCTCGCCAACATAAAAAAAAAAAAAAACATAATAATAATAATAATAAAACTGGCGAGGCGGCCCCGGCTTGGCGAGGCGGCCGCGGCGGGAAACCCTGATGTTCATACCTTCACTGTGTTAGTCATTGTTTGTACTGCCGTTTTTTTTCCACTTTTCGTTGCGTTCGCCTGTCTGCTAAGCTCAAAACAACCGCGCCTGGCTTGACAGAGAAACCAGAACAGCTGAGCATCTTTACGATAGTGCACTTTTACTTTCGCCCTCTGGGGGGAGCTTCGCTGGAAAATCAACCCCGGTTGCATAGTATACCTTTAAGACTGCGGACTGAGTATCATTTATGAAAGTAGTTAAAAAAACTGAGGGACAAGTGAACTCAACGTGGAGAAGAAAAAAAAAATACGGACCGTGGAATGATGGGAAGAAGAAGGGGGGGCAGCGAAAAAAGAAAGAGAAAGGTGGACGCTGATGGAGACCCCGTTTAGGAGAGCTGAAAACAAGTTTGGAGAAAGCACCGAACTGTTCCAGGTTTTTTCCCAAGTTGACTCAACCATCGCAGTATATGACTTCTGAGGTGTGTGTTGAGACGCGACGGAGGTGACGAGACCGAGACGAGAACCGCGGCTGTTCTGAGGGAAACTGCGGCTGATCGTGGGAGGCGAGGTGACCGTGTCAACCCGGCGACACCAGTTCCAGTGTCGCTGAGAAGGTTCTCCGGGGTTAAAGGGGAGAAGAAACAACAGAGAGACAACCGAGGTTTCCATGCACTGCCGGAGCTTGCATCTGTTGGGTGAGCGGGTCCGTTGGCGTGGTTTCTGAACTGGAGGAAGAGGATTTTCGTGTGCGGCAACGCACCCTAGCTTCAACAGGCCTGCAACGAAACGTTAAACCGGTACCGAACTGTGTGTGTGAGTGAGTGAGTAAGTGTGGGCTCACGTGTAAGGTTTCGTAATGTGTAATCCTTTGTAAAAGAATGGAATACTGTTAGTGAAGAAGAAATAGTTGGATTCCAGTGTTGGAAAAAAAGTGTTGAACTAGTTTTTGAAAAAAAAAAGGGGTTGATAAAGCAAAAGTGCTCAAACTTTATTGTATATTGGTTTGAGGGATATTTAAGTTTAGGCGGTAAAAGCACATGTGGTTAATAATATTATTTGTGCCATTTAACAGAGTGGGTAGCCTGAGTCGGGGCTGAGCATTTAATTTTTATATATATTATTTTTGAGTTTTTATTAAACGGAACTGTTTTCTGTAGCAGGTTGTCTGGAATTATTTAAGTTATTTCCTTTAAAAGTCGAGTGAATGGTGATCAGAGGAATACATTTTAATTTGATTTAGGCAAACCTGAAGGGTATCTACCAGAAAACAAAGAACCCCAAAAAAAATAAAAAAATAGGCACCCCACCAGTTTATTTACGTTTGGGTCCCAGTTAATCCATGACAGGGGAGTGGGGTGCTACACAGTCTTTTGCTGAATCATTTTAAGTTGTACATTTTGTATTTTATTTTTTTGCGACTGTAAACGAACACATTTTAAAGGTTTATGTTACAATGTTATTTTTGTTTGGTAAATGTTAAAGGGTAACTTTACTGAAACTTGAATATTTGAACTTAAATGTGACTTTCACTAAATGTGATTGAAATTAATCTGAGTTAACTCAATTGATCAACATCTTAACTGAACCAGAACTAATTTGAACTAAACTAACTAAAGGTTGCATCCTGATATTAAAAACATTTGAAATACCAACCCTGATGGTAAATATGAACAAAGGCTTAACTAAATGATTTGAAACTTTACTTAACAAAAAGGGTTAAAGTATTTTGAATTTAATGTTATCTGTTGTTCACTGTCTTTTGTCCAACTGTTCAATAATAAGCCGGTAAATTTATAAATATTCCATATTTACTTTCTCTTACGATCCAATATTATCTCCAGTAGACGAACTTAGCTGAACCTTTCTGGTCCATAGGATATTAGTGAGCACGTCTACTTGGTTTTACCATATAATTACCCCATGTAGGTGTTACAAGAGCTCTGTGAGATCTTCAGATTTGGGTTTTTGCTTAACCTTGCTCTAAACTTCTCCACATGTTTGTCCCTGATCGTTTGTGGCATGTGATTTACTCTCCATGATGCTGTTTGGTAATTCCTGTTCTGAGAAAACATCACAGTTTTAAGATTTTCTACTTATAATATTTTTGAAATCCATACATTTTTAAAGTCAACACCATGTGCTCATCTGTATTAATATGTTCCATGAAATCTTGTTTAAACACACCAAAGTCCTTTTTGTATTTGAAAAAGTTAAAGGGGTATGAATATTTTTGCAAAGCAACGTACATGCCGTAGCTCCATTCTCAGAGCTGTTTGTGTGAACTTTCATTCATCCTTTGATGTTTGACATCCTGGTGGATGTTTTTAGTAGTGGTCTCCACAAATGACTGGGTCTATATATCAAAGTTTAAAAGCCCTGGTTTAAGCAAGTTTTATCTAATTGAATTATGGTTGTAACTTTTAAAGGGGACAAATCATGCTTTTTAATGCTTTTTCACTATAAAATTATTCAATTGTGGTCTATATAAAGTGAAACTGCAGTGCTTTGGTCGGACTTTCTTGTTAATTTGCCCCCATATGTTAACCGTTTTTACCACTGATCTGATGTGCATGGGAGCAGCTAATTTTGGTGCTGTCTCTTTAAATGCAAATGAGGTACATCACACTCCACTGCCTCAAAGTCTCAAAGTTTTCCACTCCATCCTGTTTGGCCATGTTTGTAGTATTCTGGGGGACGGTGTAAAGATGTCTGTGGGTCGATCCACCTAACACCCAAACATTTTCACTAACCACTCGTAGCTTTGGTGTCCTTCAGGTTGGACTACAAAATCACAGAGAAAAACAAAAGGGCAGATTTGCAAAATTGGTACACTGTACCAAGTTCATGACTTGGTACAATTATGTCACAATACTTGTAGTTCCACAGCAAGTATTGTGACATAATTGTTCAAAAAACATATTAGATAACAGAGAAAAACAAATGGCTTGAAAAATCTGACTCAAACAGTATATAAAGATATCTACACAGCTCCTGGACAGACTATGTCCAAATTTTCTGTAATCCTAGAAACTCCAAGTACACAGGAAAAGGTCTTTAAGAGCTAAAAAGGTGAATTTTGCATGATACATCCCCTTTAAAATAATAGGCTTTATGGCTATCTTTTTGCTATGTGTTTCAACAGCAATTTTAGAAAATGAGTGATTGTGGAGACAAACTTACTCTTGTACGTTAAGTAATCACATACATCTTCCAAGTTAAAACGGTCAGTAATGCAGATTTCAGGAACAATGTAACATTGCCTTGGTGTTCAGCAAACAATACAGCCCACACTGAGTTCAGAAAACATAATGTGAGCGTTTGTGTTCATGTTTTCCCATGCTGCATATTATTGACTTTGGTTCACCTAATGACATTTATCAGTTTAAATGCTGTGAAAACACACAATAGCTATTGGTCATCACATAGGCCTCTTTGCTGTAAAATGATACCATTGTAGCAGCTGTTGCAGAATATAGTTTGCCAATATAATATACCAGGTGAGGAACCACTTAAAAACACTGAAATCACAGTGTGAATGATGGTAGCTTGATGTTTTTTTTTTTTCAGAATGTTCCTCACTCTTATGGAGTGAGCCACTCTGTAGATGGTCAAAGGATTACTACAAACCAGACAAATTTCAGTGCCTGCAGCTTTTGAGGATATTTCAGCAGTGTATTTTCTGTAACATGTCCTAAATCACATGTTCTTTTCTTGTGTCTTGATGAAGTAATGACAGTGTTCCACCCAAGGTGAAGGGCATACTAATTCACTCTGGCAGAGGATTGCTTTGATGTAGAGACAGCTGCATTCAGAGATGAGTGATGGAGATGTCCAAAAGGAATGAGGAGCCCGGGCCCTCTGTCACAGTAGGACTGACAGATGGAGCGTCATGGGAAACATACCTGAGATCATAAGCAACTCTACAGGAGATAATGAGAGACTTTGTTGAGATGGTGGGAAACTCCCAGGAAGACATCATTTAATGGCAGTTAAGAAAAAGCTCCTGAGTGACTGATTTTCACTTCAGCTGTGATGTGTCCATTTTTTGTTTTGGTCTTCTCTTTCTGACAGACGTGCACCTTCAAAGACCCTCAGAACCGTTGTAAGTAAACAGGTTCTCTTTTGTGGACGATTTGTGTAAATAACATCTTTATGAGACTTCATCACAGACAGATGGCTCACTGCTGCTTATCCATCAGCAACACAGCAAAGGAGTATTGAGTTTCCAGAATGTTCCAGTGTGTCCTATCTGCAACACCCCCTTTGCGAGTCACCTTGGGACAGCCTCTGAACTCAGACCCCCTTATTTTACTGTATGGACATGTCTTTGTTTTCTGTACTCACTGAAGGGGAAGATTTCCAAGGTCTAAGGTGGAGAAATAGATAACTTTGTACAGAAACCTTTCAGCACATTCAAAGTGAGCCATAAAGGTGTACAAGAGGTGTTTCTTTCCCTGAAACGATTAGAGAACGGCCATGAATGTGGTTTTCTTTGAATCTTATCTTGAATACACTTTTGCCATTTTCGTATAGAGGTCAAGCTATTATCAAGATTTCCTCCCAGTCAGTTCAGAGCCCCATGGAGAAGCTTAACTCTCCCCTGGATTCTTCTTTCCATCTCACAGGTCTCCTCTATACATAAGACTTATTGTCTGTGTGGGGGTAAAATTCTGTGAAATTTAAATGATTGGAACACATCAATACACTGATGTGATCCTATCAAATTATGCACACATTCATGACCTGAGATTTATAGTGTCCGGTCAGGGGCAAGACCCACAAAGCACTACTACCTAGCTCCAACCATAGCCACACCCACTCCCCAGACTGTAAAGTTCACCTTCTGTTGCACTTACAAAAGACTGGATAGGTCATCCTTCAAATGTGTGGTGAGATATTATTCAGCTCGATCTTTCCAGTCAGCTTAAATTGCAATTCCCATTACTCAGTCTTTGGTCTCTAGTAAATGAGAAAAAAATGAATGCTTTCACTTAAAGGCATAAAGGATTAAACCGAGATATTTGGCTCAGGTAAGTCATTTCTATTATTCAGAGTTAGACGTTCTCTCTAACACTTATTCACATGTTTTTTATGTGAACCTAGCTTCAGCTTTTTGGTCAGTTTGATGATATCCTGACTGTTGTTGTTGTAAAACCTATATTTCTTCTAAGGGTGTTTTGTATTTTCTCCAAGTGTTTTAAGCGTTGTCTGTGTATTATGTGTGCCTTCAAAACAGGTAGTCTATGCAAAATGTTGTTATAGTTTCATAATGAAAATAAAGACATTTAATTTTTGATTTGTACCTGAAGTTTTTGCTTCATCTGGTTTCTTTAATTTTGGTAAAATGTTCCTCATGTTAATTGTGACAAAATAAATCTGTAAGAGAGAAAATACATTTTCATGTGGCTCACAACCTCTATTGCAGATTGCAGGGGGTATCTCATGAGATTAAGTCCCCCAACAACCCCTGTACTGACATGAAAGGGGGTACTTGCGTAGCCTGTCCATTGATCAAGGGGGGTCCCGGACTGAAAAATGTTAAAGGTTGAAAATTAGACTAAAGAAAAACTGTGAAGGAATCTTTAAAGAAAGAAGTATTGAATATTAGCACCTTTGTTCATAGGAAATGATAGCAAATCTTATTGATATTTAAACTTAAGAAAAGCAATGGCTCATGATAACATGAAATGTAAAATGTAACAAAGTCAAAAGACTTATTTTCCTTGACTTTTTTTCTTGTAGTCTGAAACACTTGAATTATCGGCTTAGTACATGTCAGCAATATAATAATTTGATTTCATAATAATTGATCTCAGCTTAGCTATGACTTGATTATGAAGAAATTATATTTTAAGCCTTGTATTGGCAGCTGACCCTTGCTACTTTAAAACCTGACCACTAACCATCTCAAATAGCAGCCAACACAGCTGGACTGTCTTATTTTGTGCACAAGTAACAACCTCTCCAGGGCCAATGTCTCCTCCTGTGTCAGCTGGTACATGTCCCATCCATGGACTATGAATAGCATGCAGACATTTTTAAGGCATGCATGGTCTTTTTGACCATACTTGCCCTTTCTCATATCAGCACTTAACAAACATTGCTGTTTATTGCCAGTAATTAGAAGGTGATCAACTCTTGATGTATTACACTATGCTATTACTTATTCAGCCAAAATATTATCAAAAATTCATAATTTAAAGCAGTGAAACTGGTATCGTTTAAAGCAGTGAAACTGGTA